>NW_027255896.1:15275714-15575714 GCF_043229965.1 Drosophila suzukii | reverse complement strand
TTGCATTGTATAATTGCCTTCCTTTGGGAGTCACAAGGCGTGATCCCCAGTGCGTGTGTTTGGCATTATAGTCCCCTGCAGCTATAAAGCGGTCTCCAAGCAAGTTGTAGAAGTCCATGAATTGTCCTTCAGAAATTTTAAAGCGAGGCGGGCAGTAGACAGCGGCTATGGTGAGGTTTCCGTTGCCTGACTGCACTTTGATAGACGTGGCTTGCAGGTAATTAGTTGAAAACCTTTGGTGAAAGTGGTGCTTGATGCGTTCCCTGATTAGGATGCCGGTTCCGCCGTGGGCTTTACCATCTGGATGGTCTGTGCGGTAGAAAGTGTAGCCTCTTATTTGGAAGTTGTATTTGTTTGTGAGGTGCGTCTCTACCAGTAGCATAATGTCGATATGATTTTCATTCAGGAACTGTGTTACTTCAAGGTTGTGCCGTGAAACGCCATTGGCGTTCCACATTGTTATTCGTAGGTTTGCCATCTGATTATTTGGACTGCTTAGCTGCAAGTAGCTGTAACACCATGTTCTGGTTTTGAACCAGTGTTTGCATGGTCGTTTTCATGAATGACATGAGTTCCATCATACTTTGTTGCATGGTGATCATCATAGTTTCCAGAGTGCTTTGCGACTGTTCTTGGATCTGCTGAGCGTTTCCTAGATTAGACTGGAGTGGGTTTTCCGTCCCCGATCGAAGGGCATCGGCGTATGAGAATCCTGTCTGGGTATTTAGTTGACCAAAGGAGGATCTTGCAGCCGTGCCGAAAAATACTTCCGGCGTCGTACGCGAGTAAGTGTACGCATTTTGGGTTTTCTGATGACGCGTTGCTATCACTTTTCGCATGCGGTCCTTCATCTCCTTGTAAACCGGACAGCCCCTGTAGTTTGCCGTGTGGTTACCTTGGCAGTTAACGCATTTTTTCTTTTTGGGGTCTTCTTTGTTGGCAGGGCAGTTAGCCGAATTGTGAAAGTCTCCACAAGCTACACAGACTGTTCGAAGCGAACAGTATGCCCTGGTGTGTCCATACAACAACAGAATTGAAGGAAATGCTGTTCACCACGCTTATAAATTTCTTTAATGAGCAATAACTGCAGGGATGTCTTTTTAACACTTGCGGACATTATTGTATGCTGTCCAGTCTTTTTAAAAGTAAAAAGAAAACACTAGATATTCTTAAAGAAAATTCAAGAAAAGCAACTATTCATTAATGATAAATTATTAATAAAAATGTTTAATAACTATTTTAAAAACTAAAAAACCGTTTTTCAAGTAAGATCAATTCGTTTAATTTATGGTTTTGGAGCAATACGTTTGTTTTACATGTAATATTTAATCATTAGACTAAGGGCTTCCTCTTTCAGTGCAGGCAGCATATGACACGTGTCTAACACGACATGTGTCTGGTCCAGATGAGGCATCAACGTCGCTCCAGGGACAAAGTTGTTGATGAAATCCAAACTACGAATGTATCAACTCTTTTTCCTCTAAATCCTCCAAAGTATCTTTTAGGAAGTCCACCCTTTGTAGGTGTTGGTCGAAAAGCATGCCTTCAAATTGCGAAAAGAATAGTTCTATCTGTTGAGCGTACATTTTTAAGAAAAACTATTTCTTTTTGAGACTGATTAAAGACAGTTATTGGATTTTAAAACTCAGCCCTTTATATTGAAGACTATTCTTCAATATATATTACATTACTTATTTACTAATAAAAATTCAATTTGAGCACAACTATATCTGTTCAGATCTTTTCCTTTATAAACCATATGAGTTATTCCATTCTCATTTAAATTCCTAAATGGTGTCCTTGTAGAAAATTGGTTCACATAACTCTGAGGTAGAAATATCCAAACATCTTTGTCGTAAAGTAATCTTATACTCAAATCTAATACATAAATTTTCATTTTTTGTATACACAATCACAGGCTTCACGTCATTTAAGGTCTCTAAGAAGTCCTATCAAATTCAACAAAATTTGTTGATAAAGTATTTTTGATCAGCGTAAAATTGGATTCGTTGTGCCCTAGTACCTAACTGTTGTATGCTAATTCTTTAAGCCGAAATTACATGGTCTTTTATACTTGTCAAAAACTATATATTTCTATCATTTCATGTGGAGTAAATGAGATAACAATATTTCTTCATTACATGTACCAAAATTCTTATTCAAACTATGTAATACTTGAGATCAAAGGCAGAAATACATATCAGTATTTCTTTCTCTTTTTATATTCAATAAGTCTTTTAATAGCGTTAAAATAAAGTTAGGGTCATATACACTAACTTTATTTTAACGCTATTGAAAGACTTATTGAATATAAAAGAATTGTCCCTCAAATTCTATATAAGTTTTTATACCCGTTACTCGTAGAGTAAAAGGGTATACTAGATTTGTTGGAAAGTATGTAACAGGCAGAAGGAAGCGTTTCCGACCCCATAAAATAAATAAAATATTCTTGATCAGGATCACTAGCCGAGTCGACCTAGCCATGTCCGTCTGTCCTGAGATCTCGGAAACTAGGCTATTGAGATTTGGCGTGCAGATTCCTGAGTTTCTTACGCAGCGCAAATATGTTTCAGCAGAGTGCCACGCCCACTCTAACGTCCACAGACCGCCCAAAACTGTTGCTAATACATTTTTGATGCTAGAAAAAAATTTTTAACTGAAATGTATTGTTCTCATTAATACCTATCGATTGACCCAAAAAAACGCCCACCTTATCGCTCACAAACCGCCCAAACCTGTGACGCCCACAATTTTCATGCTAGATAAAAAATTTTAACTGAAATGTATTGGTCTCGCCAATACCTATCGATTGCCCATAACGCTTAAATCTGTCTACCGCCGGTAGGTGGCACATTTTAATCTCGCTTTGCTGCTTGCATATCTCCATTTCCCGTTGGTCCCTTTAGCTGAGTAACGGGTATCTGATAGTCGAGGTACTCGACTATAGCGTTCTTCCTTGTTTTTTTTATAAAAAAGTCAGTTTATTTTTATACCCGTTACTCATAAAATTAAAGGGATTACTAGATTTGTCGGAAAGTATGTAACAGGCAGAAGGAAGCGTTTCCGACCCCATAAGGTATATATATTCTTGATCTGCATCACTAGCCGAGTCGTGTGTGAGTGAAATTTATTTTTTCCGTCAATACCTATCGATTGACCCAAAAAAAAATTGCCACGCCCACTTTAACGCCCACAAACCTCAAAAAACCCTTAATATAAACATGGATATCTCGGAAACTATGAAAGATAGAGAATTGGGATCTCAGATTTAGATTCCGTAGCCTTGCACGCAGCGCAAGTTTATTACGCGAATATACCACGCCCACACTAACGCCCACAAACCGCCCAGACTTGTGGCGCCCACAATTTTCATGCTAGATAAAACTTTTAACTGAAATGTATTGGTCTCATCAATACCTATCGATTGATCCAAAAAAAAAATTGCTACGCCCACTCTAACGCCCATAACGCTTAAATCTGTCTACCGCCGGTGGGTGGCGCATTTTAATCTCGCTTTGCTGCTTGAATATCTCCATTTCCCTTTGGTTCCTTTAGCTGAAAAACGGGTATCTGATAGTCGAGGTACTCGACTATAGCGTTCTTCCTTGTTTAAAACATCGAAATGGTGAAGTATCATTGCGAGTTGTGCTCAGGAACAAAATCCTTTACTACTCGCAGCGGCCTGAAAGCGCATACCTTAAAGAAACACAACTCCATCTATTGGAAATCTAGATCTTCCCTTTATTATTGTTAATTCTGTCCTAAATTACGGAAATTTTTTTTTGCGATACGACTTTAATATGCATCGTCTGTTTGTTCACATCGCAGAGCTAAAAAGTACTTTTAAAGCAAAGGAAAATTATCCAAAAATAAAAAAAAAATTTAAGATCTAAGTTGTAAAAATAGTTTTTACTTTATTTTTCTTTACGTATCGTGTATTTACAATTAAAAAGTAAAGAATCTAAATCAAATAAATCATCGTTGTCAGCTCCATCATCCATAAAAGTTAAATAATAGATAGTCGGTGGCGATTGAGGTCCCATAAGTTCTTCAAAGACGTGATCGTCGTTAGGAAAAACCTCATCTTCTGGCCTGGATAGGTCGTCCTCCAATTGAAATTCCTGTGCACACTAATATTCATCTTCGCCTTCATCATGTGTGATAAGGGATTCCTAAAAATCCTGCGTATTAGTCCCTAATGGAAGCTGGCTCCACTCAAGAGATTCCAATTTTGGGTCCCTATATTGGGTCGATGATGCAGCCGGCTGAAATACGCTTTGTAGAAGGCGATCAACCAAATCTTCTGATTCGGAAACCTGCACAAGGTCCAGATCCGAGATTTTAATTATTTCCACATTAGAATCTTGCGTACGTGGTAAATCCAGGTTTTCAATCTCAACCTCGATTTCCGAATTGATCAATGCTACGGTTAGATCCATAGGTATGCAGTACTGAGGCATTTGAATTACTGATCATGAGCAATTTTAGTGGTGTCATTTTTAGAGTCTAGAGTGTTTACTTAACATGTTGACATCTACAAGAAGTGAATACAGGCAATCCGATTGGTTCTCGAATATAAGGAGCAGACCAATACCCCAGTCGAATGGTTATTATAAGGAAAACGAGAACAAAGGTTTGGAAGTTAGGAAGATTTCCTTTATTGTTATTTATTTTTGTTATTAGTTATCGTATTTATTTATTTATTTTGTTACTTATCATAGTATTTATTTGTTTTCCTATTTATTTATTTATTTATTTATTGTTGTATTAATATTATTTATAAGTGACGGGTTAGTTATGTATTTATTAAAAATTTTTTGGAAATCATGTCCGAGGGTAAGGACGTAAGAGATAGGCAAGGCCACCAGCGAACCGGTGATGGCATCCTGGCTGAAATCAAGATTTTGCATCACGGGAGACACTGAATAAAATCTGTGATAAAGTAGTTTTAAAGCTTGTATTCTGTTATTTATTTATTTAAAATGTTTTTTTTTTTTTAGGATGTTGGGTTCCTGGGTTTTTCTTCCCGTCCAGGAGTTCTAATTTTATGTCTGTTATATACTCAATTGCGTAATCGTGACCCGTGGTAACCCTACTCGCTGCACGGTTACCTCGACTTAGAGGGGGGGAAAGAAAAGCCAACAGGAGTCAAACCAGCCGATGTTCTTAACTGGCGGCTATCAGTTGATAGCTAGATCAGTTGACGAACGGCGAGGCGGTGACGGGAGAATAAGGGTTTTGGAGAAAGCGCAGGACGAGTTAGGTCGGAAGTCCACCGACGCTGATCAGTTTCATCTCCCCAGGTCCAAAGCCGTAAGGAGAAGAAAAAAAATAGGAGAATTTGAATAGGTGTTCGTAAAAAACGAGGATTGAAAGTGAGGAAGATATGCTTAATTGTTATATATTTTTGTTATTAGTTATCGTATTTATTTATTTATTTTGTTACTTATCATATTATTTATTTGTTATCCTATTTATTTATTTATTTACTGTTGTATTTATATTATTTACTAGTGACGGGTTAGTTAACTATTCATTTTAAATTTGTTGGAAATCATGTCCGAGGGTAAGGACGTCAGAGATAGTCATGGCCACCAGCTAAGGTCGATGGGTCCTCGTGGCGACGAAAAGGACGATATCTGGTCCACTGACGTAGAGGGTGCTGCTGAGTGGCCGAGGATATCGCTGGCTGGGGGTTTACCAAGAACGCCGGTAGGCGGTGGATCGAATTAGGGATCAACCGGCGGATCTGGTACGCCATCGGTCGCCCAGGGTCCTTGATTTCAAGGCGATCATCGAGGCGCAGGAGCAACTTCTGGTTCCGGAGCGGAAGAGTCCTCAGAAGCTGTACATGTAACGGGATACAGCTGCGAAGTCGGCGATGAACGCAGCTTTGGCACGAACAAATCAGGAGTTGGGAGTTAGCCAGGAAGGAAACCTCGAACGCCGGTGAATGACTCTCCGGGGATCGATAGGAGCCTGAGCCAGGAACCGGAGTACAATCCGGCAGGCAGGAGTAATCGCAACGCACGGTCGTGGCGCATCGATGATCGAGGGAAGGTGAATTTCCGAGAAGAGCCGCGGTTGTATGCCAAAGCGGGAGCCGGCAACGGGAACCGCTACATCCGAGTGGACCGCTGTAACCTCTCCTTCGGCGGCGAGGACGATGGCCATTCCGTAGAGTTCATGCAGCGACAGCATCAGTGTCCGTGGAATGAAGTTCTGCGTCCTCCTAACGGGCAGAGCAATGGAGTGGTATTGGGTACACGTACGCCAATCCAGAGTGGGCACTTGGGACCAGCTACGTAGGGCTCTGATGGATCGGTTCCGTGGTCATCAGACGGAACACGAAAGAAAGCTTCAGGATAAGGCGCTCCAGACGACGAGAGGTGGTGGCGGCCGTGAAACGCATAGATCCCGCCGAACCTAGACCCTTCACCGACGTGGAGACCTTGGGCAAGCAACTCACCGGCTTGTTGGTGAGCTTGTGGAAACGCTGGGAGTTACCGTCCAACCATATTTTTCTGTAGTCCGGACGGCTTTTGGCGAGGATCGATCCATTATCGGACTCCTGAGAAGAACAAAGGCATAAGTAAGCCGGTCACCTTCTACCTTTGCCCAATCCTGGAACAATCTGCTTACTTTGGAGTCCACCCTCCAACCGTCGTAGGGAAGGTCGCGAGGGAAGCTGGCGAGTTGCGTCAAGGCATCTAAAGAAATCCATGTCAGCCAGATGGAGTACTACGCCGATCAGAAAGATAAGGGAGAAACCCGAATCCTGGAGCCTTTCTGTGGAGGAAAAGCTGGCGTTAGGCAAGGTCAAGGAGGAGTTCCTTACCTTTGAAAGGGACGGCCTCAGAGTCACCAGCATGGAGGGCCATTCCATTTAGCTGATGGAAGGAGCTCGGGTCTTTAATGATCGTCCATATCCGATGTCTCCGGCGAAGAAGAAGGTGGTCGAAGATGAAATCGACAAGATGTTGAAGCTGGGTATCATCGAGGAGAGCAAAAGGCCGTGGAGCAATCGCACAACAGTGGTGCCGAAGCCAGGGAAAGACAGGTTCTGCCTGGATGCCCGGAAATTGAACGCATTGACCATTAAAGATGCGTACCCTCTGCCCAGTGTTGAAGAAATCCTCTCCAGGATAGATCAGACGCATTACACCTCCAGCGTAGACCTCAAGCTTGCGTTTTGGCAGATTGAACTGGATGACAGAAGCAAGGAGTACACTGCGTTCACGGTTCCAGGCAGGCCGTTGTACCAGTTTCGAATGATGCCATGCGGGCTGTGCAAAGCTTGGTGCGGCTCATGGATCGGGTGATACCAGCGGAGCTCAGATCCAACGTCTTCGACTACTTGGACGACCTGCTAGTCCTTGCTCCAGATTTTCGGACGCACTTAAAATACTTGCGCCGAGTAGTCCACAGTCTGAAATCAGCCAGATTGACCATAGGGTTAAAGAAGTCGAAGTTTGGCTTTAAATCGTGGACTGCTGCGGATGGATCCTGGACGGGTTTCGGCAATTCAGAAGATGCCTTACCCGAAATCAATGAAGGAAGTACAAGCCTTCCTCGGCACAGCAGGATGGTATCAACGGTTCGTCAAGAACTTCGCTACGCTAGCCGCACCACTCTCCGAGTCCTTGAAGAAGACTGGAAGCACTACATTTTCCTTAAGTCCCAACGCCACACAGGCAGTGGATGACCTGAAGCTGGCCTTGACGAGCGCGCCGATCCTGGATCATGCGGATTTTAACAAACATTTATACATCCAATGCGACGCATACCACGTTAACGTCGGCGCGGTATTGTTCGCGTTCTTCTCGGCCAAGATGAACAAACACCAGGTGAATTACTCGGTCACGGAAAAGGAGAGTCTGTCGGCCATCCTAGCCATTCGGAAGTTTAGACCATATTCGGAAAATTTTTATTACTGATCACGCCAGCCTAAAGTGGTTGGTGACGATGAAGGAACTGTCCGGACGACTAGCAAGGTAGTCTCTCCAACTGCAGGGCTACAATTTCAGCATTGAACATCGCAAAGTCGCCGATATTGTATCACGCATCACTGAGGAGGTACTGATAGATCCGACAGTGCTACTGGGATTCGAAACGACCGAATTTGCTGAAGTCCAACAGGGAGCACTTACAGGACCTCAACGTGGACGGCGGACTAATCTTCAAGTGCATGAGTAATCCGAAAATGGACGAGGAATTGGAAGGATCCGAATGAAAGCTGTGGATCCCGCAAGGACGACGCACAGCTTGATAGAGCGTGCTCATGCGGACCCCAAGTCTGGCCATGGTGTGACGAAGACCTTGGAAACCCTGCGACTCCAGTTCTATTGGCCAGGGATGTCTATCCAGGTGCGGGAATACGTCCGGGGTTACGAAGTGTGCAAGGAGTCCAAAGCGCCAAACTTCAAGATGCAGGTCGGAATCGGAAGAAGGGTACAGAAGGAGAGGCCATTCCAAAAAATCTACATCGATTTTCTGGGCAAGTATCCGTGGTCCAAGAATAGACACGCCTGGATATTCATAGTGGTGGACCACTTCTCCAAGTACACCTATTTAAAGGCGATGAAGGAGGCGACGGAGTCGAACGTAATGAATTTCCTGGTTAACGAAGTATTTTACAAGTTCGGGGTGCCTGAGACGACACATTCGGACAATTGCAAACAGTTCGTAACCAAGGCGTTTGAGGTGATTGAGGATGATTGAGGGCTTCGGTATACAACACATGAAGACTGCAGCGTATTCACCACAGACCACTCATTTTTCCGTCAATATTTGTATGTATTTACCTTTGTTTACGTTTTTGTTCTTTGTGATGACCGATAGTTTAGTGATGTGAGACAGCAGAGTTGTAGATATTTATGTTGCGAGCTCTGGGATAAGACTGAGCTAGCGGTACTGCCTCCGGAAAATAAGCAGTTCGTAACAATTTTTGCTTCAAAGTATTATCTTGAACGAAATTTATGCCATGCAGTAAAAAATCCAGCCAAATAATGTCACTTTATTTCGATTGATAGTATTAAAAATGTCGAGTCAGGGTATTAGGTTATTATCGATTTTTCTTGGCGACTTTGGATGTTTTTGACACATCGTTAAAGGCCAGTCAAAAATCTTTAATCAAAATGATTTACAAATCCAAATAATGTCAACCTATTTCGATTGATAGTATTAAGAGTGTTAAAATCATCGAGTCGGGGTATTATGTTATTATCGATGTTTCTTGGCGACTATCGTTGTTTTTGACACATCGTTAAAGGCCTACTTTGCTATGATCCTTGCAAGGACCTGTGTGGTTCCCGGGCTTTTCGCCGGGCTAGCTCATGTCAGGGCCGTTAGTCCCCGAACTTTGCTCACCGCACACATAACAATAAAAGTAACGTCAATTTCTCAACAGAAAACAAACATTACACAACACAGCAAACGGCGATATATATAAACATAACATATACATAACATAACGATAACATAAACATTAACCACACAAAACTTCACTAACATATACTTGTAGAAATTTTTTGGCAATTAGTTTTCGGAACACATTTTGGGAAAAATAAAGATATGTCGGAGAGAAGGTAATTCAGTCTTTCGTTAGGCATGAGACTTTAAGGTGGCCATGGGTCGTGCTGGTATATACCAGTTCTGGTATGATGGGGACTAAGTTTGCGAACTGAGGATGTGTTCTCTTCTTTTTTTTCGTCCTGAGCTATAGCTTGGTGTACAGTTGAGAACTGCTAAAAGGTTTATTATTATGAGAAACAAGGGCAACGCTGCATAAGCCAGAACACAATATGGAACAATAACAAGCAATCGATCAAGCGACTAATGATAACATGCATGGAGAAGGCTCAAATTTTCCGACATCAGAAGTGGGATTCGGCCCTAACCAAACTTCTATGAGGAATGTCTTCGCGCTGTTAGAACAACAAAACCCGAACTTTCTGGAACTGGTTAAGAGGCTACAGATGCCGGCGAGTGAGTTGCAACACACTAGCGAGATTTGCCTGCCAAAATATAATCCGGACGTTGCTGGCGTGGATGCCACACAGTGGTGCGCTACGGTCGACATCATCTTACGAGGAAAACCATTAAGTGACACGGCTCTTATATTGGCGTTAAGTAAAGCTTTGGAAGGCACAGCGAAGTAATGGTTGTCTCAAATATGCTACCCAGGAATAACTTGGCGTCACTTTGCACAAAATTGCGTAATAAGAATTCTGAACAAATTTCCGTCGCGCTGGTTCTGGCACATAGCTAAATTTGACCGGCGTTTGCAGCGAATGATACACACAACGCATGTAAACAATCGATATGAACTGCAAGCGGAGCTGCAAGTATTCTCAGCGCTAAAAGAGCGCCCTAATGTCTCTGATTAGCATTCGTTGTAGTCAGACGTGTTTTCTTTCCGCTATGAATTCTTATTCGTGCTCCGAGTGCAATGCTGAAGTTACAGCAGCGCAGCTTCGCGGTTTTGAGGCGGTTCGTTGCTCATCGCTTTGTCGTCGTACTTTTCACACTGCATGTTTTGATCTCCCGGAGGATGCTATTAGATTATTAACAAATATGCCGAATCTACTCTGGCAGTGTGATCGCTGTGTTGTGAGTAATGATTCATACTCCAAAATCGATGAAGAATTGGAAGAACTTCATGACCTGAAGAGTCTATACATGGATTTAAATTCAAAGTTTCTGAAGGCTTTTCCCAATTTTACCACTGACAGTAGCAATGTCAGTCAGCGTAAAAAAGTGGTGAAACCATTGGCTCCACCTTCTTCAATTGGTCGTCAAGCCAACCATGCAGACCTGATACCCCCCGCACCAGTTTCTACTGCCGCCAGGAACCATGCAAAGAGTAACAGGAACAAGAGGCAAATAGTTGGTCAAGCTCCTAATTGTGAACTTCTCGAAGTTGTGCCAAGCAATAAATTCCTTCATATTGGTAGATTCAGAGCGCACGTAAAATCTGATTCTGTGTGTGGATATGTTGCAAATAAGCTAGGTGTGAATACCGGCACCATAATTTGCAAGCCTTTAGTCAAAAATGGTGTAGATGTTGCTACACTGGAATTTGTCAATTTTAAATTAGGAATACCTGAGCAGCACTTTCAGACTGTGTTTAGTGATGCGTTCTGGCCCAATCCAATCTTGATCAGTCGATTCATCCACAGGGATAGGCCGATTGTATTCTGTTATTTATTTATTTAAAATGTTTTTTTTTTTTTAGGATGTTGGGTTCCTGAGTTTTTCTTCCCGTCCAGGAGTTCTAATTTTATGTCTGTTATATACTCAATTGCGTAATCGTGACCCGTGGTAACCCTACTCGCTGCACGGTTACCTCGACTTAGAGGGGGGGAAAGAAAAGCCAACAGGAGTCAAACCAGCCGATGTTCTTAACTGGCGGCTATCAGTTGATAGCTAGATCAGTTGACGAACGGCGAGGCGGTGACGGGAGAATAAGGGTTTTGGAGAAAGCGCAGGACGAGTTAGGTCGGAAGTCCACCGACGCTGATCAGTTTCATCTCCCCAGGTCCAAAGCCGTAAGGAGAAGAAAAAAAATAGGAGAATTTGAATAGGTGTTCGTAAAAAACGAGGATTGAAAGTGAGGAAGATATGCTTAATTGTTATATATTTTTGTTATTAGTTATCGTATTTATTTATTTATTTTGTTACTTATCATATTATTTATTTGTTATCCTATTTATTTATTTATTTACTGTTGTATTTATATTATTTACTAGTGACGGGTTAGTTAACTATTCATTTTAAATTTGTTGGAAATCATGTCCGAGGGTAAGGACGTCAGAGATAGTCATGGCCACCAGCTAAGGTCGATGGGTCCTCGTGGCGACGAAAAGGACGATATCTGGTCCACTGACGTAGAGGGTGCTGCTGAGTGGCCGAGGATATCGCTGGCTGGGGGTTTACCAAGAACGCCGGTAGGCGGTGGATCGAATTAGGGATCAACCGGCGGATCTGGTACGCCATCGGTCGCCCAGGGTCCTTGATTTCAAGGCGATCATCGAGGCGCAGGAGCAACTTCTGGTTCCGGAGCGGAAGAGTCCTCAGAAGCTGTACATGTAACGGGATACAGCTGCGAAGTCGGCGATGAACGCAGCTTTGGCACGAACAAATCAGGAGTTGGGAGTTAGCCAGGAAGGAAACCTCGAACGCCGGTGAATGACTCTCCGGGGATCGATAGGAGCCTGAGCCAGGAACCGGAGTACAATCCGGCAGGCAGGAGTAATCGCAACGCACGGTCGTGGCGCATCGATGATCGAGGGAAGGTGAATTTCCGAGAAGAGCCGCGGTTGTATGCCAAAGCGGGAGCCGGCAACGGGAACCGCTACATCCGAGTGGACCGCTGTAACCTCTCCTTCGGCGGCGAGGACGATGGCCATTCCGTAGAGTTCATGCAGCGACAGCATCAGTGTCCGTGGAATGAAGTTCTGCGTCCTCCTAACGGGCAGAGCAATGGAGTGGTATTGGGTACACGTACGCCAATCCAGAGTGGGCACTTGGGACCAGCTACGTAGGGCTCTGATGGATCGGTTCCGTGGTCATCAGACGGAACACGAAAGAAAGACGGAAATCTGTCGGCTGGGCAGTCCGAAAGCAGGAGGGAATCGCCCAGGATGGAATCCCGCGAAGTAGTTCCGAAGGAAGTAGATTAATCTAATAGATATAAGTATTTGTTAAGATACCTACCGGAGGATGAAATGTTTCGTTGTTATATGGAAGCACAGAATCGGATCTTTTCGGAACATCAGCTGAGCGGCATGCGTCTAATCTCACGGAGAGTCCAGAAAGCAAGGGAGAGCTTCAGGATAAGGCGCTCCAGACGACGAGAGGTGGTGGCGGCCGTGAAACGCATAGATCCCGCCGAACCTAGACCCTTCACCGACGTGGAGACCTTGGGCAAGCAACTCACCGGCTTGTTGGTGAGCTTGTGGAAACGCTGGGAGTTACCGTCCAACCATATTTTTCTGTAGTCCGGACGGCTTTTGGCGAGGATCGATCCATTATCGGACTCCTGAGAAGAACAAAGGCGTAAGTAAGCCGGTCACCTTCTACCTTTGCCCAATCCTGGAACAATCTGCTTACTTTGGAGTCCACCCTCCAACCGTCGTAGGGAAGGTCGCGAGGGAAGCTGGCGAGTTGCGTCAAGGCATCTAAAGAAATCCATGTCAGCCAGATGGAGTACTACGCCGATCAGAAAGATAAGGGAGAAACCCGAATCCTGGAGCCTTTCTGTGGAGGAAAAGCTGGCGTTAGGCAAGGTCAAGGAGGAGTTCCTTACCTTTGAAAGGGACGGCCTCAGAGTCACCAGCATGGAGGGCCATTCCATTTAGCTGATGGAAGGAGCTCGGGTCTTTAATGATCGTCCATATCCGATGTCTCCGGCGAAGAAGAAGGTGGTCGAAGATGAAATCGACAAGATGTTGAAGCTGGGTATCATCGAGGAGAGCAAAAGGCCGTGGAGCAATCGCACAACAGTGGTGCCGAAGCCAGGGAAAGACAGGTTCTGCCTGGATGCCCGGAAATTGAACGCATTGACCATTAAAGATGCGTACCCTCTGCCCAGTGTTGAAGAAATCCTCTCCAGGATAGATCAGACGCATTACACCTCCAGCGTAGACCTCAAGCTTGCGTTTTGGCAGATTGAACTGGATGACAGAAGCAAGGAGTACACTGCGTTCACGGTTCCAGGCAGGCCGTTGTACCAGTTTCGAATGATGCCATGCGGGCTGTGCAAAGCTTGGTGCGGCTCATGGATCGGGTGATACCAGCGGAGCTCAGATCCAACGTCTTCGACTACTTGGACGACCTGCTAGTCCTTGCTCCAGATTTTCGGACGCACTTAAAATACTTGCGCCGAGTAGTCCACAGTCTGAAATCAGCCAGATTGACCATAGGGTTAAAGAAGTCGAAGTTTGGCTTTAAATCGTGGACTGCTGCGGATGGATCCTGGACGGGTTTCGGCAATTCAGAAGATGCCTTACCCGAAATCAATGAAGGAAGTACAAGCCTTCCTCGGCACAGCAGGATGGTATCAACGGTTCGTCAAGAACTTCGCTACGCTAGCCGCACCACTCTCCGAGTCCTTGAAGAAGACTGGAAGCACTACATTTTCCTTAAGTCCCAACGCCACACAGGCAGTGGATGACCTGAAGCTGGCCTTGACGAGCGCGCCGATCCTGGATCATGCGGATTTCAACAAACATTTATACATCCAATGCGACGCATACCACGTTAACGTCGGCGCGGTATTGTTCGCGTTCTTCTCGGCCAAGATGAACAAACACCAGGTGAATTACTCGGTCACGGAAAAGGAGAGTCTGTCGGCCATCCTAGCCATTCGGAAGTTTAGACCATATTCGGAAAATTTTTATTACTGATCACGCCAGCCTAAAGTGGTTGGTGACGATGAAGGAACTGTCCGGACGACTAGCAAGGTAGTCTCTCCAACTGCAGGGCTACAATTTCAGCATTGAACATCGCAAAGTCGCCGATATTGTATCACGCATCACTGAGGAGGTACTGATAGATCCGACAGTGCTACTGGGATTCGAAACGACCGAATTTGCTGAAGTCCAACAGGGAGCACTTACAGGACCTCAACGTGGACGGCGGACTAATCTTCAAGTGCATGAGTAATCCGAAAATGGACGAGGAATTGGAAGGATCCGAATGAAAGCTGTGGATCCCGCAAGGACGACGCACAGCTTGATAGAGCGTGCTCATGCGGACCCCAAGTCTGGCCATGGTGTGACGAAGACCTTGGAAACCCTGCGACTCCAGTTCTATTGGCCAGGGATGTCTATCCAGGTGCGGGAATACGTCCGGGGTTACGAAGTGTGCAAGGAGTCCAAAGCGCCAAACTTCAAGATGCAGGTCGGAATCGGAAGAAGGGTACAGAAGGAGAGGCCATTCCAAAAAATCTACATCGATTTTCTGGGCAAGTATCCGTGGTCCAAGAATAGACACGCCTGGATATTCATAGTGGTGGACCACTTCTCCAAGTACACCTATTTAAAGGCGATGAAGGAGGCGACGGAGTCGAACGTAATGAATTTCCTGGTTAACGAAGTATTTTACAAGTTCGGGGTGCCTGAGACGACACATTCGGACAATTGCAAACAGTTCGAAACCAAGGCGTTTGAGGTGATTGAGGATGATTGAGGGCTTCGGTATACAACACATGAAGACTGCAGCGTATTCACCACAGACCACTCATTTTTCCGTCAATATTTGTATGTATTTACCTTTGTTTACGTTTTTGTTCTTTGTGATGACCGATAGTTTAGTGATGTGAGACAGCAGAGTTGTAGATATTTATGTTGCGAGCTCTGGGATAAGACTGAGCTAGCGGTACTGCCTCCGGAAAATAAGCAGTTCGTAACAATTTTTGCTTCAAAGTATTATCTTGAACGAAATTTATGCCATGCAGTAAAAAATCCAGCCAAATAATGTCACTTTATTTCGATTGATAGTATTAAAAATGTCGAGTCAGGGTATTAGGTTATTATCGATTTTTCTTGGCGACTTTGGATGTTTTTGACACATCGTTAAAGGCCAGTCAAAAATCTTTAATCAAAATGATTTACAAATCCAAATAATGTCAACCTATTTCGATTGATAGTATTAAGAGTGTTAAAATCATCGAGTCGGGGTATTATGTTATTATCGATGTTTCTTGGCGACTATCGTTGTTTTTGACACATCGTTAAAGGCCTACTTTGCTATGATCCTTGCAAGGACCTGTGTGGTTCCCGGGCTTTTCGCCGGGCTAGCTCATGTCAGGGCCGTTAGTCCCCGAACTTTGCTCACCGCACACATAACAATAAAAGTAACGTCAATTTCTCAACAGAAAACAAACATTACACAACACAGCAAACGGCGATATATATAAACATAACATATACATAACATAACGATAACATAAACATTAACCACACAAAACTTCACTAACATATACTTGTAGAAATTTTTTGGCAATTAGTTTTCGGAACACATTTTGGGAAAAATAAAGATATGTCGGAGAGAAGGTAATTCAGTCTTTCGTTAGGCATGAGACTTTAAGGTGGCCATGGGTCGTGCTGGTATATACCAGTTCTGGTATGATGGGGACTAAGTTTGCGAACTGAGGATGTGTTCTCTTCTTTTTTTTCGTCCTGAGCTATAGCTTGGTGTACAGTTGAGAACTGCTAAAAGGTTTATTATTATGAGAAACAAGGGCAACGCTGCATAAGCCAGAACACAATATGGAACAATAACAAGCAATCGATCAAGCGACTAATGATAACATGCATGGAGAAGGCTCAAATTTTCCGACATCAGAAGTGGGATTCGGCCCTAACCAAACTTCTATGAGGAATGTCTTCGCGCTGTTAGAACAACAAAACCCGAACTTTCTGGAACTGGTTAAGAGGCTACAGATGCCGGCGAGTGAGTTGCAACACACTAGCGAGATTTGCCTGCCAAAATATAATCCGGACGTTGCTGGCGTGGATGCCACACAGTGGTGCGCTACGGTCGACATCATCTTACGAGGAAAACCATTAAGTGACACGGCTCTTATATTGGCGTTAAGTAAAGCTTTGGAAGGCACAGCGAAGTAATGGTTGTCTCAAATATGCTACCCAGGAATAACTTGGCGTCACTTTGCACAAAATTGCGTAATAAGAATTCTGAACAAATTTCCGTCGCGCTGGTTCTGGCACATAGCTAAATTTGACCGGCGTTTGCAGCGAATGATACACACAACGCATGTAAACAATCGATATGAACTGCAAGCGGAGCTGCAAGTATTCTCAGCGCTAAAAGAGCGCCCTAATGTCTCTGATTAGCATTCGTTGTAGTCAGACGTGTTTTCTTTCCGCTATGAATTCTTATTCGTGCTCCGAGTGCAATGCTGAAGTTACAGCAGCGCAGCTTCGCGGTTTTGAGGCGGTTCGTTGCTCATCGCTTTGTCGTCGTACTTTTCACACTGCATGTTTTGATCTCCCGGAGGATGCTATTAGATTATTAACAAATATGCCGAATCTACTCTGGCAGTGTGATCGCTGTGTTGTGAGTAATGATTCATACTCCAAAATCGATGAAGAATTGGAAGAACTTCATGACCTGAAGAGTCTATACATGGATTTAAATTCAAAGTTTCTGAAGGCTTTTCCCAATTTTACCACTGACAGTAGCAATGTCAGTCAGCGTAAAAAAGTGGTGAAACCATTGGCTCCACCTTCTTCAATTGGTCGTCAAGCCAACCATGCAGACCTGATACCCCCCGCACCAGTTTCTACTGCCGCCAGGAACCATGCAAAGAGTAACAGGAACAAGAGGCAAATAGTTGGTCAAGCTCCTAATTGTGAACTTCTCGAAGTTGTGCCAAGCAATAAATTCCTTCATATTGGTAGATTCAGAGCGCACGTAAAATCTGATTCTGTGTGTGGATATGTTGCAAATAAGCTAGGTGTGAATACCGCCACCATAATTTGCAAGCCTTTAGTCAAAAATGGTGTAGATGTTGCTACACTGGAATTTGTCAATTTTAAATTAGGAATACCTGAGCAGCACTTTCAGACTGTGTTTAGTGATGCGTTCTGGCCCAATCCAATCTTGATCAGTCGATTCATCCACAGGGATAGGCCGATTGTTAATGGGAACGTTCTGGATTTGCACAATCATCACACATTGGAATCAAAAAACCCCCAATAATCGGCGCCTCTGGTGTCGATTTGACTACGGCAAATTTTTATGATCCGCTTCCTCATCTTCATGCTACTTATTCGCAATGTCAACGTCCGCTGGTTTCGATATCGCTAACTGCTACTATTACTCTCTCATACGCCGCTCCCAGTGCACTCTTAAGTATTGGGCGCCCGTCACTCACAAATCAAAAACATTATCAGCTGGATTTTTCCTTTCTGTCTAACGTTCATCAAACGCTCACTGGAGAGGCGTTGTCACCAGATTCCGTTCAGATTCCCGCTCTAAGCGCTCTCTTCGGAGATGTGCACTCATCACAATCAAAGCAACATCGGCATCAGCTGGATTTGTCGTTGTCTATTTCGCGCGACGTTTGTCAAACGCTCTCTGGAGAGCTGCTCTCATCATATTTCATCAAGATTCCCGCTCTAAGCGCGCTCTTCGGAGTTGTGCGCTCATCACCGTCAAACAAACAACAACGTCAGCTGGAGTTGTAGCTGTCTGTTTTGCGCGACATTCGACAAACGTTGATCGATGAGGCGCTCTCATCATATTCAATCACTCATCTCCCTCTAAGCGCGATCTCTGGGGATGTGCATACATCACTATCAAAGCAACAACAACATCAGCTTGAGCTGTCGTTGTCTGTTTCGGACGACGATCGTCAAACGCTCTTTGGAGAGCCGCTCTCATCATACTTCATCAAGATTCCTGCTCTAAGCGCGCTCGTCGGAGTTGTGCGCTTATCACAATTGAACCAACAACAACGTCAGCTGGAGTTGTCGTTGTCTGAATTGTGTTACGTTCGTCTAATGCTCACAAAAACCCAACGGCTGGAGCTTTCAAAATTTGCTCTGAGTGATACTCGTGATCACAGTATCATTTCCTTATTACCGCGCTCCTCTCTGACGCTACGAAATTGCTTGAATTTCTCATCGACTGCTTTGTGTGGCTCTTCCCGATGGCAGCATCAACAACAACTTTGTCCATCTCTCCCCAACTTGGATAGATATGCTCTGTTAACGGCGACATTGCCATCGCTCTTAAGAACTAGTTGCTCTTTACTAAAAGTATCTAGCAAACTTCAGGAATGCATCGATCCTAGTCTGCATGAAAAAATTCGTATTAAAAACACTACATTACTGAAGGCGATTTGCGGGCCTACAGCATTGGGAACGCATGAACAAATACTTCCTAGGGCATTGGACTATGATGCTTTAAATGCGAATCCGGAAAATGTTGATCGTGCTATTGTGAGTACGGCCCCACTAAAAATTTATTTTCAAAACATCTCCGGAATGCGGACAAAGGCGGAGCAAGTATACCTTGCCACATCCCAATGTGAGTTTGATGTTATAGTTTTAGTTGAAACTTGGCTCAACAACAACTTTTACTCAAATGAATCTTCGACTCCAATTTGTACCATGTGTTCCCACCCACTGTGCAAGAGGGGGTGGTGTAATTGTTGCTGTTCGCTGCAATTTGCGCTGCTTGTCAATTGGACCTCTCATTGAAGATACCCTTCTTGATCAAGTTGCGGTGTCGATAATTGGAGAATCGGAATCGCTGCAAATTGTGGTGTCATACATACCACCGAATGGTTCATATAAATATTACAAGGCTCATCTGGAAAACATTACCGACATCTACAATAATCTGCAGGACCATCAACATATCTGTGTGATTGGAGACTTTAATCTATCATCCCTCGTTTGGTCTCCGGATCCGGAGCATCACTCTTCACTGCCAAGCAACATACATCAACTACACGAGATTCTTTTCATCGATGATATTTTCAGTATGGGCTTAATACAAGTCAATAATATATTCAATAACTTACATAAAATTTTAGACTTAGTATTCCTTAGCGCTGATATTAACTTTTCTTTAGTCCAATGTAGTTCACCTATAAGCAACTGTGATATCCATCGTAGACCATTGCTACTAGGTATAAACTTTTACAGTTTTGCGCCTTCAGCTGAATATTCACCTAGATTTATTTTCAATGAAACCAGCCTTTGTGCCATCAGAAATGAGATCTCCGCCATTAACTGGGAGTCAGTTTTATCACATGTCAGTTTGGAGTCGTGTTATGACACATTTTTAGTTGTTATTTTAAACATCATTAAGAACAATGCTCGAGAAAGGGTCCACAATTCGTTTAAGTTGCCATGGTATACGAAAGGTTTGAAAAAGCTTAAAAATCTTCGAAATAAATTCTATAAAAGGTTTTTAGTTACACAGGATCCTGGTGATTGGAATAGACACTTGCAACACAAACGAGAATTTGAATTTCTAAATAAATTTCTTTACAATCAGTATATAGCGAGTGTTGAGAACGGCCTAAAAAGTAACCCCAACTCTTTTTGGCGATTCATCAATTCAAAGAAAAGTGCTTCTTCAGTTCCATCTGCTATGTTCCTAGGGAATTTATCTTCCCGCTCAAATACAGAAACTGCAAATCTCTTTGCCTCTTATTTTAAAGCTAATTTTGAGCCAACAGCAGCCTGGAATGATTCTCAAACCTTAAATGCAATCACTACTCTATTGAATTTAGGTAGTTTAACCGTGCTAGAAGAGAATATTCATAGGGCTGTGGAAGACGTGGATGAATCGTACACTCCGGACTGTGATGGGATTCCGGCCTACTTTCTGAAACATTGTATAGAGGTGCTATGCGTTCCATTAAAAATTCTGTTTGATAAATCACTTTCTAGTGGACACTTTGCGGATAGATGGAAGGTCGCATCCGTGACTCCAATTTTAAAATCAGGGCCGAAGAATAACATTGCCAATTACAGACCTATAGCAAAGATCAGTAATATCGCTAAACTCTTCGAACGCATTGTTGCCCATAAATTAACATTTCTTGTAAAAACATATATAAGCACTTCTCAGCATGGTTTTGTTGCAGGTCGGTCAACTACGACTAATCTTGCCGTTTTCAGCAACTATTGCATTCATGCCTTTAATATGCGATATCAGGTTGATGCTATTTACACTGATTTTGCGAAAGCCTTTGACAAAGTTAGCCACAGTGCCCTACTGGCAAAACTGGCCCGCTTGGGTATACACTCGGCACTACTAAATTGGAAAAAATCATATTTACACCATCGACTTTATAGAGTTAATATTAATGGAAAACTCTCGGATTCCTATTTGGCAACCTCTGGCCTCCCTCAGGGGAGTGCTATGGGACCTCTGCTTTTCATCATTTTCGTTAATGATGTGAGGTTCTGTCTATCTTCAGAGTATCTCCTGTATGCAGATGATTTAAAAATTTTTAAGTCTATTAAATTAGCGACAGACTCACAATTGGTTCAACATGACTTAGTTTCCTTGAGCTCTTGGTGTAGCCGAAATTCGCTTCCTCTTAACATAAGCAAGTGCTTCTATGTCACTTACAGTAGATCCGCATACAATATCGTCACATCTAATATCAATGGTCAACCTCTACAACTGCGGCAGGAATCCTTGGATCTAGGAGTGTTGTTTGACTCAAAATTTAAGTTTGCAGCACACTTCGATTACATCATGCCCAGGGCCTATGCTATGTTTGGATTTGTGAAACGGAACGCATCGCTATTCACGGATCCCTACACCAGACTTGCGTTTTATTTTGCATTTGTCCGATCTAAGCTAGAATATGCGTCTCTTATTTGGAATCCCTTCACTACCACTCATGGAAACAGAATAGAACGTCTACAGAAACAGTTTTTGAAATTCGCGTTGTTGCCGCTAAGGTTTTTAGACCCTACCCCTTCATACCACGAGCAATGTAGGCTTGTTCACCTACCATCCCTTGAGCATCGTAGAACTATCCTCGCCATTTCATCTCTGATTTGTTGGATGGTAGTATCGACTGTCCAGAACTGCTATCGAAAGTTGGTTTTCACGCCCCGCCTAAGCAACTTCGGAATTTTGATCCCTTTTTCCTCGAGCTGCGGCGGACAAATTATTCCAAAAACGAGCCCCTCTATAGGGCCTTATATGAGTCTAACGCACTTCCAATTGATATGCAATTGGACTACTTCTCAAGTAAATCAATTCTTAAGCATAGGTTAGTCAATTATTTTCTAAATTTTAGTACGTAAGATAAGTTGTTGAAATGTTCAAGTAGCCAGTAAAGGAATTCCGTTGGCGAAATGAAATAAATAAATAAATAAATAAATAATGTGTCAAACTGGGAACCAGAAACGAAGCGAGCTAGAACTGGAGAAATCAAATGTTACCAGTGTGGAAAACTAGGCCTCAAAAAGCAAGACTGTAGATCTGGATCCCAGGTTTCAACAACTGGAAAGGAGTGGCGGTCAGGGTAGCCCAGTCATGGAAGGACAAACGTAACGTGCTACAGATGTCAGGAGCCGAGACACATAGCCACTAATTTTCAAAAAAAGTGCAGAATACCGGATTGGGAGTAAGAACGGAAAAAAGAGTGGAGCTATGCGCTATAGTGGAGCCACAATCGAGTATGCTGGTCAATGGTGAGAGATTTCGAATTACCTTTGATTCGGGAGCTGAGTGCTCATTAATTAAGGAAAGCGTTTCTAATAAGTTAGTTGGTAAGAGGATTCATAGCGTTATTTCTTTAAAGGGGGTAGGTAATGCCAATACTTACAGTAACGCACAAGTTGAACCAAACATTATGATTGATGGCAATTCCTTAGTTGTTTTGATGCATATAGTACCAGACGAATATATTAAAAATAATATTGTAATCGGCAGAGAAATATTGGCTCAAGGGTTTTTAGTAGAAGTATCCTACGAAAATTTTAAAATTGTTCAAACTAAAGTTGTAAACATTTGTGAAACCGCTCAACCTACTAATTTTGATAAGATTGAAACTAAAATGGTCGAAAAAGAAAAAGAAATGTTAATATCATTGCTGAAGCAATATTCTAAAGCTTTTATCGAAGGCACTCCAGAAACGCGTGTGAGTACTGGGGAATTGCGTGTTCGTTTGATTGAATCGACTAAGACTGTGCAAAGGCGGCCATACAGGCTTAGTCCAAGCGAACGGGAATTAAAGAATTGATCGAATATAAAGTTATCAGGCCTAGTCACTCACCATTTGCTAGTCCTGCATTATTAGGAAAGAAGAAAAACGGCTTAGAAAGAGTTTGTGTTGATTATAGAGAATTAAATAAAAATACCGCAGCTGATAAGTTTCCATTACCGTTAATATCAGATCAAATAGCTAAACTTAGGAGAGCTAAATATTTCACTTCTCTTGACATGGCTAGCGGGTATCACCAGATTTCAATCCACCCTGAATCAATCGAATACACTGCTCTTGTTACCCCTGATGGGCAGTACGAATTTCTTGCGATGACTTTTGGATTAAAAAACGCACCTTCTGTATTTCAGAGAGCTGTAGTAAAGACACTCGGCAGTCTTGCTCATTCGGTTGTAATTGTTTATATGGACGATATATAATAATTGTTTCAGAAACGAAGAATGAAGCGTATGAGCGTTTGAAACTTGTATTAGACGTTTTAGTGAAGGCGGGATTCTCTTTTAACATTTCAAAGTGCCTTTTCTTGAAAACTACAGTTCGCTACCTTGGCTATGAGATACAAGCGGGGGAGATACGTCCAAGTCTTAACAAAATGGAATCACTAGTGGCGTTGCCTACACCGAAGTCAGTTGCTTCTCTAAGACAGCTCATTGGGTTAGCGTCATATTTCCGTCAATTCATTCCGCGGTTTTCTCAACTGATGAAGCCTTTTTGTATTCTCACATCTGAAGAGAATAGTTTTGATTGGCAAACACAACATGAACAAATTCGCAGTAAAATCATAAGTGTATTAATAAGCAATCCTGTCTTGATTATTTTTGATCCTCGATTTCCGATAGAACTGCATACCGACGCCAGCTCTATCGGGTATGGTGCTATCCTTTTGCACCGCATAAACTCTAAGCCTCATTTGGTTAAATACTTTAGTAGAGCGTCTAGCCCCTGTGAGTCTAGTTATACATCATATGAATTGGAAACGTTGGCTGTCTGGAATGCTGTAAAACGTTTTCGTCATTATCTGCATGCTAGAAAATTCGTGATTTTTACTGACTGTAATTCAATTAAATCTTCTCGAAATAAAGTCAAGTTGGCACCTACGATTTATCGTTGGTGGGAGTTTCTACAAACATTTGGATTCGAAATTGAATACAGAGAAGGTAAACGTATGGCACACGTGGACCTTCTATCTAGGAACCCGGTGTGTCTAAAGAATAAGTCAGTACCAAATAAAATAGAAGAAAAACGAATTGACTTAACAAAAATATCGGAGAACTGGATACTGGTAGAACAACATAAGGATCCAGAAATATCAGAAATCTTAACTAAGTTATAGAATGACGATTTAGCATTGGCATTAGTTGCCACTTATGAAATTACATAAAATGTCTTGTATAGAACGATTCAGAGGAATTCAAGAACTCGTTGTTTACCTGTAGTGCCTCGTAATTTTCGCTGGTCAGTTATAAATCAGGTACATGAGTCTATCATGCATATAGGTTGGGAGAAAACACTGGTTTTCGGGTATGGCAAAATATGTACGAAGATTTGTGGAGAACTGCATGACATGCAGAGTTTCTAAAAGTACGTCAGGAAAACCTCAAATGGAACTACACCCATTTCCAAAAATAAGCATTCCTTGGCACACTGTTCACATAGATATATCGGAAAAATTGAGCGGAATAAGTGATCGTAAAAAATATATTATAATACAAATCGACGCTTTTACAAAATACGTTTATCTATTTCACACATTTTCCTTGGATGCTTATACTTGTATAAACGCAATGAAATCTTCGATTGCCATTTTTGGCCAACACGTTTAATTGGCGATCAGGGGTGCAGCTTCATCTACATCTAATTGGAACGGGCGCAAGTCGAGCCAACGGTCAAGTTGAAAGGGTCATGAGTACACTGAAGAATCTGTTGACGGCTGTTGAGACAAGCTCTAGATCTGGATGCACTGGGAATGTACTGTTAGCTTTTAACTGTACCGTTAATCGTAGCACTAAGTGTAGTCCTTTAGAACTTTTGATTGGTACCACTGGGTTTGATACATATTAGTGATACCGAAGATGAAATTGACAAGATTAAATCAAAGGAGTTGGCCGCTAAGAACATGGAGGATGCCGCTAGATATGAAAAGACAAAATTTGATAAAAATATGGTTACAGTAACAAGGTTCTGTGTGGGTGACTTTGTACTGCTTAAAAACAGCGAGAGACAGCAAACGAAATTAGATCCAAAGTTCAGAGGACCCTTTTTGGTGGTCGAGGTATTGGACGGAGACCGATAAGTTTTAAAGTCTACATAGAACAATAGGCGTTACAAATACCCACACGAAAGTTTGCGAAAGTTACCGGATGTGCAAATTCCAGAAGAGCTTGATATATATTAAAAAGAACAAAGGCAGTTGGAAAAGCACGTTGAAAAAGAGAGTGTTCGTGAAGCCATGTGATTGGCGATGGACGAGACTTGATTTAGAAATGTGTTTGATGAACTTGTGAACTCATGTGATTGGCGATGGACGAGAGTTGCTTTGGAAATGTGTTTGATGAATTCGTGAAGCCAAGTTATGGGCGATGGACGAGCAATGACCGCATAAAATTGAAGGCGGCAGACAAGTTTTGATCTTAAAGGCTGAGGAAAGATAAATCAGTTAATAGGAGATCAAATGTAAATGATTATTAAATGTCCGAAAAAAAACGAAATGTGCGAGTGAGTTGTCCCTGTGGGGGAGATAGAGCTGTCGTGTTCGCGAAGAGCGGCTCCGGCCGCCCGAGAATAGGTGGTGCATTTGCAGAATCCTACGGGCATCCTTGGTTGGGTTGGCTAAGTCAACGATAGCCACCAAAAATATCCAATTTTTCGGTTATTTAGGTTATCTTAGCTTTATTATTATTATAAAATGTTCGACTATAAAGTTAATATTTACAGGCGAACTTTAATTAAGCTATGGCTACGTGGTTTTAAGCTTAAAAACTAGATACAAAATTTCAATTTTCATTTCCTAACATCATTTATCTATAAGCTTACAAGCTTTTTGAATTTCAATAATTATATTATTAGAGCTAAGGAATTTCATAATTTTTTTATTGTAAGGATTGTAAGGAGTTTGTGGAAGTGAAAAAAGTCGATCTTGTGGAATCGAGATAGGAACATTCTATTAGGATGTGTCGAGGTGTTCTTATTTCGTTGTTGCATAGGGGGCAAGAGGGTATTGTGTGAGGGCGAGTAAAAAGATGGCTATGGGTTAAGTTGGTGTGTCTTAACCGAAGGCGTACAATTTTTGTGAAGGTATGACGTGGGATGAATAGGTCGGCTTGGAGTCGACCATAATGGTATATATTGTTTTGATCTTTATTGTTTGATTTGAAATATGTATTTGTTTGGTTAAAAAGAGAAGTTGGTAGTTCTTTATAGTGTTTTTTTAATATGTTTTATTATTTTATTTATTATTATTATTATTGATTTTAGCATATCGAATGTGTTCGGGTTGTCACAGAATGTCAGGGGCAATGCAAAGGCGTTTTTGGCGGTTTCATCAGCAACTTCGTTGCCTTGTATGCCTCAGTGACCCGGGATCCATATAATGCTTATTTTGTTAAAGTTTTTTAGCAGAATTTGTCTAATTGTGGCTGGGTAGAAGGAATTATTGGAGGGATTTGCTATAGCATTTAAAGCCAACAAGGAGTCTGAACAGATGACTGATGAGTTTGGTGAGTGTTTGGCTAATAGGACTGCATGGTAGATAGCAATGATTTCGGCAGAGAAGATGGAGCTATAGTATGGTAGTAAGTGCTGTAGGCTTATGACGTTGGATACTACACTAAAGGATGTCGAGCTAGAAATTTTTGTGCCATCAGTGCAGATGAAAGTGCTGGTCGGGTATTTGTTTTTGAATTCGAGGAACTTTTGCTGGTAGACTAGTTGTGGAGTGGTGGCTTTCGGTAGTTTACCCAGAGTTGGATACATCTGACCAAGGTCGGATTATGGGGTTTTTTGAAATGGGTGGTTTGGTTGGTAAACCAAGTTCTAGGGCAAATTTCAAGGCTCTGTGGACGGCGGATGAAATCTTTGGGGTTTGCTTCTTTCTTTTTAATATTTCGATAACTATTGATTTTAGCGGAGAGTTATGAGAGAGGAGGATGGGTTTTATAGTTTTGCAGATACAATACTAATGACATCATGTTAGACTCGAAGAGAATTTTATGGATACGGGTGGTTCGAAAAGCACCTAGTGCTGATCTGATGGCAGAGTGCTAAATGGTTTTAATTGGCTTGATTGTGGATGTTGTGCAATTACCGTAAAAAGGTAAGCCGAAGTCGATCTTTGACAAAATATGCGCTTTTATGATGTTTAAGGTGGTGAGGTGATTGCAGTTGAACTTGATGCTCGATAGGCACTTTATGATATTGACACGATTTGAGAGGGAAGAGACGAGGCTAGCTACGTGATCTGTCCAATTAAATTTCTTATTAAATGTTATTCCTAATATTTTTAACGTATTAGTATTGTCTATTGGTGTAAGTGTAGTAGATATTCAAAGTTTGCAGGAGTGTTTTTTACAAAAATGAGGGGTGCTTGCCCTTGTTAAGTGAGAGGACAACGCCGGAGTATTGACACCAAGAGTGGATAATATTGACTAGGCGGTCAATATTTATTTGTGTGTCTTTGTTTATATTTTTAAATATGTGATAATCGTCGGCATAGGCGCAAAACTTGAACTGTGTGATTAAGGATAGCTAAATTGAGTTTGTTAAACGCAATGAGGAAAAGAAAAACTGAGAGTGGCGAACACTGGGGAACGCCGTTGTGTTGTGGGCGGGTGAATGAAAAATGGTTATTGGCATAGACTTTGATTTTTCTGTTAGTCATGAAATTAATGCAGTAATTTATAATTTTAGGGCCGATTTTCCATGACTGCAGTTCGACGACAACAGAATTGATTCCAATTTTATCAAACGCTTTTGTAAAATCAAGTGAGATCACTGATAAGTGATTCTTCGTTGATAAGGGAGAGTATATCAGGTGTTCTAAAACCAGTAGATTGGCTTATATTGACTTCCCTTTTCGATCGAAACCTGGGGACTTTCCATTTTGATTTAACAGAGCTATGTTGAGTTCAAGGGAGGTGATGGGAGATTCGATTTTTAATACGCTAGTTGAAGGCTGGTAATTCTAGTGGATGGGTAGTATGTTATTTTTGTGGTGGGTGAAGGTTGTTGACAAATTATCGTCACTTGATAAGCTATTTGTTATTTGAGTGGGTGAATTTGGTTGTGCGATGCAGTGGATACCGATTCTTGGTCGAAGTCCACAGAATCTTCGGAGAATACTCCAAATTTTGGAGGTCGAAAGTTTCGATTAATATTTGAGGTAAATATTTCTAGTGAGTTACGCTTAGCTATATTTATTTCGCGTTTGAGAAGGGAATTGGCGCTTCCAAAGTTAGAAGAGATGTTTCGTCGAAGGATATTAAAGTAAGCGTTTTTGATTTTTTAAGTGTTTGTAGGTGAGTGCTCCACCATGGTACTGTGAGTTTTTAATGGGGATTGGGTATGGATTGTGGAATTGAACAGTTAGAGCTTTGGTGAACTATTCTTTTAAGGTTAGCGGCTTCCTTATTAAGATTGTGGCTTATGGGCCGTTGAAGGTGAAAGTGTCTACTAGCTTCGACGTATTTGCGTCAGTTTGCGTCATCTAGTTTGAATTTAG
Organism: Drosophila suzukii; assembly: GCF_043229965.1. Classification (NCBI taxonomy): domain Eukaryota; kingdom Metazoa; phylum Arthropoda; class Insecta; order Diptera; family Drosophilidae; genus Drosophila; species Drosophila suzukii. The sequence continues at coordinate 15,547,263 of NW_027255896.1, read as the reverse complement.
GTAAGAAGGTAGGGGTATAATTAGTGTCAAATAGTGTTGTGATGATAGGAAAGTGCTCGCTTCCAAACGTACTTGATTCGATGAACCAAACGAATCCGAGGGCAAGGGTCGCAGAAGCGAGAGTGAGATCGACGTGTGTGAGAGTATTGTGGATGCTGGAATGTGTGGGATAACCATCGTTCAGTAGGGTTAAAGGAGATTGGTGAATAAATTGGTCATTTTCTAGGTGAACCCCATAACGTATGCCAGCTATTGAAGTCCCCGGTAGTGAGGGTGAGGGTAGATAAATTGCTGTATACATTTTCAAGGTTGTTGCATGTAAAATGTTGTCTTGGGGCGACGTATGAGCAGATTATGTTGAAGGTATACATGGAGTGGTTTCTAGAGCAGAGTAACTCAAAGTCTTGTGGAAGATGAATTTCGGTGTGCTGAATTGAGTTATGTACTAGAATAGCAACGCCTTCAGAGGCATTGACAGCAGAGTTAAGCGTATATATAGTGTAATTGATTGGGGCGGGAAAGTTTCTATAGGGTATTAGGTGAGTTTCTTGTAAACATATAGTCTGTGGAGAGTATTTTTTTATCAGGAGTTCGAGTTGTTTGTAGTGGTTTAAGTAGCCGTTCATATTCCATTGCAGTATTGAAATAGTCATAATATTTAGTTGGTAATGTAATACGCTTAAGGCGTAAATTATGCTTTAGTTGGTTGTTTTTGTATTGGTGGAATTGACTGTGGCTTTGATTTTTAACCTAGTTAGCATATAATCTTGCTTTACGAATTTTTTTTCTCTTTTGGATAATTTGTAAGGGTAGATTTTACTAGTGAAATTAGACTTAACGTAGTAGGTGGTTGCGAGGTGTCAGAAGCTGTAGCCATCTCTTCCTCGCTTTCGTATTTAATTGAAGGTCGAATATTACTGCCAGAGGGATGATCTGCTCCGTTTTCTTTATTGTCCGTTGTATCTTGTTGTTTGGTTGTTGTTGTGGCCGGTGGCGTGAAGTCTGTTTTGGAGGTTTTTGCTGCTTGTTGTTGCGGCTTGCCATGGTTAGGACTAGCCATCCGTCGTGTTGGTGTCTTGTCTTATAAATGGTCCAAGCTTCGCGGCTGTTTACTTTTTGTATGGCCTTGATTGCTTGGACTTCCTTGTAGGTGATAAGGACAGGACATACCTTACCTCTGGCATGGTGATTATTGTTGGGGTATTTTCTGTCTGTGCAATTGGTGCAACTTAAGTTGTTGGTGCATGACTCTCCCAGTTCGAGATTGAGGTGGGCTGGTTGACTGCAAAAAGGCATAGTTCGGCCTTTTCGCAGGCAGTAAAAGCAACGCATTACCGGTGGAATGTAAGTGCGTACTTTAACACGATCGTAACCGACATAAATAAATTCCGGGATATTTTGAAGCGAAAAAGTAATTATTAATAAACCTGTGTCAGTTGGCTTCCGTTGTATAAGCTTGGTAATTTTCCTTATTTCGACTTCTTTTTGGGATTTTAAGTTATCCAGGATTTCCTCGGTACCGATTCCATTTAAGTCTGGACAGTATAAAACTCCTTTTCAGGTGTTTAACGATCGATTTTCTGAGACTGTTACAGGTATGTCGCCGGGAATCATTTTTCTTTTGTTCGATTCGAAAGATTAAGGGTTTATTACTTGAGAGAACACAAGAGTGGCAAAACCGTTCGTATCGACTGCCGAAATTGAACTGGCATAAAGAACCGGGGGACAACCCTCTAAATGTATAAAACGCACCCGGTGAAAATAATAAGGCTAAGCGAGACATATTCTTTGTTGAATTAGAACCAGCTAAGAACAACAAAGATGTTTATAACATTCGTGTAATAGACAATCAAGTGGTTAGAATAAAACCACAAATGTCAATCATTTGCTTGTTGTCAATTGTTGCTTGTTTTCACCTAAATGTGCTAGGTATGCTGGTGAACATGACACTAAGGCAGGGGTCGGCAGCGGCCTATCTAGTGAGCATAGATAAGTGTTCTGCCCATCCTCTGCTCGCTCACGTATAACGTAGATGTTCGTGTGACTTCGGCATGGGTCTTCACGTAATTTTTTTCTCAGCTTCGGCGGGCTTTAGCACGCCGCGCGCAAACTTCGTGTTTGTTACATTCACACTAATGCAAGGCAAACTTGTGATGGTATGTGTGTGCCGACCACTGCACTAAGGACAAGGATAAATGCCTAGCACTGAAAGAGGATCAGTGGACCTGTGGGTCAAATCATAGTGCTTCCTCCCGCAGTTGTCCTGCCTCTCTAGAACGCCCTGAAAAGCAAACTGTTGTTACTCCGCTCCCGAGGCAGAATGCTTGGTTTCCTTTGCGTCCTCCTATTGACATTGACATTTCGTTAATCTCAGAGACACACTTTACCAGCCGTTCTTTCTTTTGACTCCATGGATATGCTGTGCATTGCGCCAAGCACCCCGATGACAGAATTCGTGGTGGTGCTGCTGTCATTCTCAAATCGTCCCTGGACTATCACCTGAGCACCACAATAACTGAGCCTGCAAGCCAATGCTATCAATTTGGTCACGTCGTTTGGAAGAATTTCGTTTAGCGCTATTTACTATCCTCCTGGTCATCGTCATTCGTGGCCAGCTGAGGAATTTCTGCGCATTTTCATCTGTGTGGGTAGTCGCTTTATTATTGGAGGTGATCGGAATGCACATCATGGCTTCTGGGGTTGCAGACGGTCCTGCTCTCGGAAATACACTCTGTTGTCTGTTGTCTCTAGCTCATCCAAGCAGATGGGGGCCCACGCATTTTCCCTGGATCAATTATCATCTTCCGACTGCCATTGATTTTGCAGTGTATAGAGGATTCCCGTGAAGCCACCTTTCTATCTCTGAGTGTTCGGGCCATGCCTCTGATCATAATCCGCTCCTCCTCATTTCTCTGTTGCTGCCCATCAGGTCGTTGCCAAAATTAGGCTTTTACCTAGGGGCTCGGATATTAAAAGTTTCAGTGCCAGTGACTGAAGATAACCCCCCGCTTGTCACTACGGATGAGGTTGATTCCCTTGCTCAGGTTTTGGTAGAGAGTTGCCTTTAACGTTGCTTAGCCAACACCGAAACAAGAAAACCAGTCTTGAAGCGTAGAACAAGAGCATAAACATGAACGATCGAACGTTTTTTTCTATACGAAATACATAGGTCAGTTTAAACCTTATTTTCACAATCAGTTTTACATACTGCAGTCTTGCCTCCCAGTCTCTTTGATCTCTGCAATCGGTATAAATCTGAGCGGGAGATTTGGCTTAAAATTTACAGTTTCGTGTGACCGCATTTAGCTTTACAACATAATCTCTCTAACGAGTTACAACATCTATAACAAATACTGAAATACTTGACGCTACATTTAAATTACTAAATCTTGAGCCATATGTTTATCAGTTCCACGACATCCCCACCCCGGTGAGTCGAATGCAGTTTATGCACCACCAATAAGAAAGCTCATTAAGACGTCTTCCTTAGGAGCCACCTCCTTCACAGTATGCGCTAGCACCTTCTTGACACATTGGACCATCCTTTCCCAGATGCCAGGCAGCTGAGTTCGCGGGACAGTTGAAAATCCATTCGATTCCTTTGGATGACAGCTCATCCTCGATCTTTTCTGGTTCGAAGACATCATCAAACTTTCTGGCCTTATACTTTGCTCCAATGAAGTTCTGACCACCGGTCTACGGTGGCACATAAAGTTCCTCATAGCGATGATGCAGGAATCTATTGAGAAATCGTAGGCTATCTCCAGGTGGACAGCCCTGGTGGTTAGACAAGTAAAGAGTGCGACCCACCTCTTCTCAGTGCGACGTCCAATCGTCACATACTGCGGACCAAAGTAGTCCAAGCCGGTATACTTGAATGGCCACCCATTCGGTTCCAGCCGGTCCTCTGGCAACGGACCCATTAATGGCGGTATTGGTCGTACTCTCCGTAGTTTGCATACATTACAGCTTGCCATAATGCTCCACAAAACTCTCCTTTAATTGGTTATCCAGAACCTTGTACAGATCTCGCTTATGGTCGCGTTTAGATTCTGGTGCTTCATCTTTCCGTGGTAGTGACGAACAATAATCTCTGCCAGCGCGTGTTTGTGCGACAGTATGGTACGCATTCGGCGGCATCAATAAGTCCACACGCTCGTGTGATTCCATCGCGGTCGACGTAAGGCGAGAGTCCTCGTAACCGACTGCTTTTCACCACTGCCTTTCCTTGAACTTAATTTGCAAACGTGCCAGCCTGGGCGCGCTGGATCAGTTTCCGTTCTGCCTCCGCGTTCTCAGTAGCTGTAAGACCGTAGGCTTCACACTCGCCCCTTAATCCACGGCACCGTCGTATGAACCTAAGAATCCACGCTGTGATGCTGACCAATCGATTATAATTCGAAAATATCTGCAACGATATAAACTCGTTTGCAATTACCACTGTAAACTCAACGGCATCTCTTCTTCTGCGGAGTGTAGACTGTCGCGATCGCTTGGAGAAGGCTTGGGCCACCGTTCTTCCGACTTCCGCAGAAATGATCGCCCGCTCATCCACCTTGCCCCTTTGCTAAGGTCCACGAAGCGTTGTGGCCTCGTCGCGTCATCTGCCACGTTTTCGGCAGACGGTATCCGCCTCCATTGAGACACCTCCGTTGACTCTAAGATTTCCGCCAACCTGTTTCTAACGAACTGCCTATACCGCCGGTGGGTGCTGCTTATCCAATGCAGCATGGTCTTAGAGTCAGTCCATAGCACGCTTCTGCTGATCTATAGGTCGTGCTCTTGTCTTACGGTGTCCATCAGCCTGGTTCCTAATACAGCTGCTTGGAGCTCCAGGCGTGGGATCGTCATCGTCTTCATCGGGGCACAGTTCGTCTTGGAACACAAGAAACAGGACCGCACATCATTGTTGTCATAAGTCGCCCTCCAGAATGATACTGCTGCGAACGCCGATTTGCTGAATTCCACCAACACATGTAGCTGCAGTAGACGTAAGCGTCCCGTGCCAAAGTAGTAGCGTGGACAGCGGAAATCTCTCACGTAACTCATGTCCAGCCTCCAGTTTTCAAACGCTTTGGCTAACTCATCCGGCAGCGGCTCGTCCCACTGAACTCCTCTCCGGCTAATCTCACGCATCAGCGGCTACGCATCTCCGGCTAATCTCACGCATCAGCGGCTACCATGAAGCAGCTCAAGAATCCTATCGGGTCGAATGTCCACATGACTAGACATAGAAATTCTCTCTTGGTAGGTGCACGTTCTCATCACGCTGCCGGAAATCCAATGGTACCTTACGCTGAATTTAAAGTCATCCGACGCTGGGTGCCAATACATGCCTATTACATTCTCCTTCGCTTTATTCCATTCAACTTTTTTTTTGGATCCTAGTGGGTTCAAAGGCTTGACCACACTTTCCAAACTTGAAGAGAAACGGCACAAATCGAATCCAGCTTCAGAATGAGTTTTCCTTACTCGTGTTGATACAGCGATAGCTTCTTTCTCCTTTATGTCTGCGCAGACCCCGACTGCTCCTTCCCGAAAATTGAAGAGCACGGCCGGCAGAGACTTGAACTGTTGTGGGCGTTTGAGTAAAACTGAATTCAGAGATGTATTGCCCACCTTTGCTGCGGCATCGAAGAGTAGGTGGATCTTTCCGGGCTTACTTGGGTTCTCGTCCCCGAAGTCTTGTCCCGGTTATCGTCTGTCAATTTCTGCTGCTCTAGACGTCGTGCATAACCCTTCTTGACGTAGTCCTCCATGATCGAGTTTTAAGCCCGCGAAAAGTTGTCATCCCGTCTCATCTTCCTTTCAATGTCGACAAGTCTCTTAAGTTCCATGTTATAACTGTCTGGCAGGCTCACGTTATCATGTTGTCACAGCAATCTAGTTTGGTATCGTCAGCCCACTCGCCTAGTCGTCTCGTCAAGGATTCGCAAAGCCCGTGCATCGCCACTCGCTGCGACTGGTGGCGCCGGTTTCACTCTGAAATTCTCTATTTAGAAATAGTCGCTGGCCATCTTCTCGAGATGATCATGCTGTGGGACGGCTAGGTGGCACGATCTCTGGATTGGTAAACTCATCTGACTTCATACAGGGCCAAACACCACCCTTACAAGTTTGGTGGCGGCTGCATAAGGTCCTCCTGCTCCGAAGCTCCCAGCTGTCCATGGTCTAGTCTAATTAAAATCCTCGGGACCGCATTTCGATACGGCTTCATCGGAAGGCGTGCAGAAGCCCTCGCCGTTTTGACATCTTCTCCACGGATACTTTGCATCGGAAGATTAAGGTTAGAGACCGCATACACATTTTTCAATCCATGGCCTTTTGGCCTGTTCACTCCACTAATGTGGAGGCTGACCATCTTTGTGTTCTCTTTCGTTGACTTGCCACCGAACCATTGAATGTTGAGCTGCCGACTCTCGCTTTTCAGGCTTCGAGTGAGCTTTACGTCGGTCAGGGTCACGCACGAACCTTCGTCGAACAGCGCGTAGGTATCCAGCTGAGTATTCTCCCGGTACAGCGTCACGGGCGAAATACGGAATAGTGAGTGTCCTCCATACGGAATTTAGGTTCCGTTGTTTCATTTCATTCCCATCACTTGACTGGCGTCCTTCGTCCCGCTTGCGCCATGCATACTGCGTCTATGCAGATGCCGTAAGCGGACTTTTCGCAAGTATTTCGATTCGATAGTGGAAAATTTAAGTAAAGACACCCGCCAGCGCTTAAACCGAGTAAGTTTTAAGGCGAAATGGTTTTCTTTCTGCGTCTAACCCCCGTCCGTGTCTAAGGGAGCTGAAGTGGGAAAAATTAGAGTCGACCCGACTACAAGAGTGTGTCCCAGCAGCAAGTTATATTTTTTTGGTTGGACGCTGCCGGCAACGACCTGGAAAAAAAGTCCTAAGTCCCCCAAAACGTTTCCGGGGCACAATCGTAAGGTAGATATGATCGAGAATAGTGTCTTTTATTAGGTATTTGCTGTAACCGTTCCCCAATCGTCAGGTTGTGCCTAGTTAGCAGTATGTAAAGTAGACGTGACTAGGAGCATGTATACCAGGTATCACCAACGAAAACAAGCGCCTGTACCGAGGAGCACCCCCTTAAACGGCATGTGTACCTAACCTGGCACCAACAAATACGCATGCGCACCTAACCTTGTTGCACATGTGCGCATTTACGAGCTCTACTTATACATGGACGTGTAGTCTTTTTTGGTGCGCACACCTACGCAGCTACACCTGCGTGAGATCTCTTGGCCGCACAAACACATCAGCAGCAGCCTTAACCCAATGCAAATTGGCGCAAATTTTAACCCTCTGCTATTTCTTTGTATTATCTCTGGCAATCAACCCAATCACTTGCCCCAATTTCGAGCACCTTAAACCTGCAACCACACTGAACCCCATGGGAAAACATCTCAAACAATTTTAAAATATATTGGAGCGAATCTAAATTAGTTTATTATAGATACTACCTAAAATAAGAAAAACATTTTGCGCGTCTAAAGAATCGGGATATAATGGCAAGAAAGTTTATTTTAAGATCGTTTTCAAAATATCGAGTGTTCCTAAGTTTACTTTAACCCTATGGTGCAAAACGCCATAATCTTTTTCCAGCACACCTGCGTCGGTAGATCGATCTTTCGTCGATGGAAAACTGGCCGTGAGTTTGAAAACTAATTGTTTATTTTTTGAAATCTAAAAAGGACTTTTATTTGAATGGTAAATCTAATGAAGCATTAAATTAACGAGTAAAGAAAAAACAAATATTATCCAAAAAATATAAAGTACTTACAACGAAAAAAACCTTAAGAAAGAATTAACTTGAATATGATCAAAATTCTTTCTTAATCGTAATTAAATAAAAACAATTAAATCAAATTATTAGCTCAACCTGAAGCAAATTGAAATTATAAACTTTAAAACAACCTTATCTTATAAAAACCATATATATATATTCCTATAATTAAGATTATCTACCATGGCCATTGTCTAAACATTATTACTATTTTTATACTTATTACGTTATTATGAATTACTATACTGAACTACTATTAATTATGGGTTCTTTCCCTGAATTTATTATAAAAATGGAAGCTTAATTCGAAAATTTACTGAACACAGCTGATGTTTTCACGGTCGTAGGGTACAAAAGGGGTCACCAGAGACATGCTCTTGCGGCAGGCGATCCTAGGTAGGGCGGGCAACATGCGAGCACAATAACATCCGTGTCTTCGCTGCGTTAAGATTTCTCTCTTTCTTTTCTTTCTTTTCTTTTCTGGAGTCTTTAAATTCTATTTTTTTCCGAATTTATTTATATTTCTTTCGGCTTAGTTAACTAACTTATAATTTTGTCGCAAGCACGCTCAATTCTTAGTCTGTTAATAATAATGTGTAGATAGTGTCAGGGTCAGTATAAAGCAAGAACAACACCGCCAAAGCCGACGAGTTAGTGCCGGACCCTATAGCATGCCCCGCAAGTACAGATCCCTCGATTCATAACACTATAGTCGAACGTTACACGCTACAGTTATAATTCATTACTCTTAATAGGAAAAAAAACTTTTTTTCATATTTTTTTTTAAAAATTCTTTCTTTTTTTTTATTAGTTTCTTTGAAAACATGCTAAGTGAATATAACTATTTAAAGCTGTACGGAAATATAAGCTAACTAAAGAATTTTTCTTAATTTAGCAGAAATGATGAGGTGTCTATTAGTCTGAGAAAAACAGAAAATCCAAAAATCAACTTAGATCTTCTATCCCAACTTAAAATACCAAGTCGTTGAACTAACTATACTCTGTAAATTAAAGATAGACATTCATTTAACTGTTCGGAAAATACTGGCATCACTTGAAAAAACACCCTCGACTCGTAGGACATCAAGCAAGGAGTTCAGTTATTATCTTTTCCGTATATAAATTTTGTGGGTTTACAATTTTGTTTATAGAAGCAAGTAATATCTTTTCCGTATAGGTGGCCCAGCTACAGTTTGTCCGATATGTAAATCCGATATTACCGTCGTCGAAATTTTCATAACCTCGTGTCAACATGAATTTCACAGGAAGTGCACAGAAGCGCATTTTAAGAAAAGCGCACAATGTCCAGTATGCAAATCAGCTTGTAGGCCTGTAGTCAGTAAGCCACTTGATAGTTCAGGGCTACAAGCTCGCAGTCGATCAAAAAGTAAGCAGCCTTTAGAGAGTAGTGATAAATCAGCAACGGATGAGAAACCTTCCACATCAGGAGTTAATACAAATACCAGTAATAATGCGGCAGGCCTTATAACCGCTAACCCTATGACTTTCCTTACAATGGAGTGGAGACTATTCTCTACCCTTTCGAAAAAAGAGACAGAATTGATTCAAAGTTCATTGACAGACAGTAGAAAAAGAGCTTTGGCGTCAAAAATTAGTAGCAATGCTGCTCGAGGCATAGAAAGTATGAATAGTCAGTCCGATTTAACGAATGAACCACTGGAAAATTCCCGGCTTCTTACGGTCTCTCCTGGTTCTCAAAGAAGCACGACGTCTGACTTGCTGAACCGACCGGATAAAGTTGTGCATATACTTAATGGATGGAAAATTAAATATTCTGGAGTAGGGGTGACTGTCGACAATTTTATATGCAGAGTAGAGACACTCACGAAAAAAACGTTAGAAGGAAATTTCACGGTACTTTGTAAAAATGCAAGCGTGCTTCTTGAAGGGAAAGCCAATTGGCGATATCACAAAGCCCACGGCGAAGTTGTCTGGGATGCATTTTGTGCAGCCTTACGTCAACAGTTTAGACCAAGTAGGGATGATGGGGATATAAAGGAACTGATAAGGAACACTAAGCAAAAGCAAAATGAAACTTTCGATTGCTTTTATGAGACTATATCAGGACTAGTTGATCAGCTAGAAGTTCCATGGATGCCGCATAAATTAGTACGGGTCCTTAAGAACAACCTACGTCCTGAAATTAGACATGAACTTTTAAATATCGAGATTAGATCAGTTTCGGAATTAAGAGAGATTTTTCGTCGACGTAAAGACTTTTGGCCGATATTAAACGATATTCGGAATACGCTCGAGGCTCTGTATTCAAGCGAAAAGTCTCCGAGCTCAATAAAGAACTATGTTGGAACTGTCGCAAAGAAGGGCACCGATATCCGGATTGTGTATCTGAGAGACGAATCTTTTGTTACGACTGTGGAACAGCCAACACATACAAACCGAATTGTAGTAAGTGCTCAAAAAACTACAAAACTAGCATGTCGAAGTCGCCATTCAGACAGGAGGCTTCGATCACCGTTCGAAGTCTAGCACCATTGACCGACGTCAGTGAGGGTGAGTGACACAACTCTGGCTGAGTTCTGTCACTCACCCTCCCTGACGAACAAAACTTATCTGCTAGTCCTTTGCTACACAGAAAAATCCCAGAATTAAAAACCGTGGTTATCACGGCCGTTGACCACACACCTGAATTGGAACAGCTTAAATCTCGTAGTTCGAAGCGAATAAAAGAATTTTGGAAGAATGTTAGGGAATGTAAACTCGTTGTAGCGTACCTCAGCTCTCTTTCTGAAATGCCTAAGGATCCTCGCCCTTTCTTGCCAATTCGTCTTCTCAATCGTACCGTTTATGGATTATTAAACTCTGGCGCAGCGATTAGTTGTGTTGGAGGACAGTTAGCTTGTGAAGTACTAGAAAAGTACGATTATAAAACGATAAAAGCTAATGCATCTACTGCAGATGGAAGATCTCAACAGATAGTAGGACGATTAAAATTGCATGTTGAATATAGTAACGTCAAAAAGCCATTGACGATTTACATAATACCCCCACTGAAGCAAAATTTGTATTTGGGAATAGATTTCTGGAGGCTGTACGATCTGCTTCCAAAATGTAAAAATATTTCCAAGATAGATTCTATCGATAGTAACGGAAAGGTCGAAACCGATCAACATGATCTGTCCGAGACTGAGAGAGCCAAACTAGTGAACGTAATCCATTATTTTCCCTCTTTACTCAAAAGGGTCTCGGCCGAGATCGATAACATTATACAATTGGAGATAGAGGAGAGTAGGGTGGATATGTATGTTCTGGATCAATGGGGGGTTTGTATGTTCTGGATCACTTTTTTATTGTATGTTCTGGATCACTTTTTCGCTGGTGCGGGGGTGCTTATCGCGAGCGGAAGTTGTTGTTGTGGAAGCTTCTAGGGCCGCGCTTACTTCCCCTCCCCCTTCCCCTTCCGCTTGTCCTGGTACTTGACCCTCTGGGGGGTTGCGATCACTTCCCCTCCCACTTCCCCTCCCCCTTCCCCACCCCCTTGTCCTGGTGCTTGACCCTCTGGGGAGTTGCGCTCACTTCCCCTCCCCCTTCCCATCCCTCTTGTCCTCGGACTCTCACTCTCGTTTGCGATAGCGCTCACTCCGCCCTTCCCTCCCACTTCCCCTCCCACTTCCCCTCCCACTTGTCCTCTCACTCTCGTTTAAAAGTTATGTATGTATGTATATATATATTATTTTCTTCGGTTTACAAACTCTTGTATTATGTGAATATTAATATAGTACAAACAACATGTAACCATAGAAAACAATATACTCTTTTTATCTCACTTTACTTTAAAAATATATATTTTTTGTCGTTACTCGTTCAAAAATTATATTTGTATGTATATTATTTTCTTCGGACTACAAATCTCCGTATTATGTGAATATTATTATAGTACAAAGAGTATGTAGCCCCATAGAAAACAATAAACTCTCTTTTATATCTCACTTCACTTTCTCTACATTTTGAAGGCTTAAAATACATATTTTTAATGTCATCATGACGAAAGATCTATTAAATATATAAGATTTTCCACATAATAACAATAAAAAGAATATACCCTTTATCTCACTTCACTTTCTCTGCATTTTGAAGGCTTTAAATATATTTTTGAAGTTATCGTGTTTAAAGATCTTTTAAATATATTCGATTTTTCCACACCATAACGTTAAAACAATATACTCTTTACCTCACTTCACTTTTTCCGCGTTTTTGAAGGCCTTAAATATATTTTTTGATGTAATCGTGGTGCAATATCTATTAAATATATTGGAATTTTCCACACAATAACATCAAAACAATATACTCTTTATCTCACTTCACTTTTTCCGCGTTTTTGAAGGATTTAAATATATTTTTTGATGTAATCGTGGTGCAATATCTATTAAGTATATTAGATTTTTCCACACAATAACATCAAAACAATATACTCTTTCACTATACTTTCTCCGCATTTTTGAAGGCTTTAAATATATTTTTGATGTTACCGTGGTGCTATATATATTAAATATATCAGATATTTTTCCCATGATGACAACAAATAATCCCAGTCGTAAGTTGCGGAACGTGTTTTAAAAAAACATAGTTCTGGGTCGTACCTTTTTTACGCAAAACAGCACGCATGCAAATTTTCCAAGGCAAATGTGCGTGCTGGGTGCATTCTATTGCGGTGCCTTCTAGAAGTCTTTTGGGTGCCATCTGGGTGTATTTCAATATAGTGCATCCAGGTGCATTTTAGTGGGAATGTAAAAAAACCAAACTCAAACCCGAAGGTTGCCGATGCCCATTTTTTTTACAATCGTCTTTTTTCGGAACTGTTCTCTTGACAAACAAATAATAAAGACAAAAGGGAACATGCAAGGAAGCGAGCGGTTTTTCTTGTCTCTTGCATTTCTCGTCAGTTGCATTTTTAGTTCTGAAAAGTGAAGTTCGTGCCACGTGTTTTAAAAAAGTTTGTTGCTTTCTGCCACCAATTTTACATCAATATTTTCACAGGTAAGTAAAGTGTAGATAATTTAGTTCAATATGAACACAATAAAATAACACAGTACATGTACACTGAACATTCAAACTAAAAACATATTAAACAAATAAAATAATAACTATTTGTATGTAAATTGTACATACAAAATAAACATATTGTATATTTGTAATGTATATACACATATTTCATATTCAATTTGCTTTATATTTTTCAGAATCGCAAAAAATGAATGGGCACACCAAGGACTGAACTGCGTAAATGACAAAAGTACATAAACAAGAAGGAAGCACCAAAGCACCGTACAGAAGGGGAGTTACTCCGATTAAAAATTAGTTGCGTTTTTGAATATTGAAATGAAAATAAATATGAAATTGAAATCCAGTTTTATGTATTCCTGGGGAAAACTTCCAGATATTTCGTTTTTGAATGCTTCTAGGTGCATTCCTGGGTACATGTTACAGGTGCATTAAAAAAGAGTACACCCAGAAGGAGTTTAGTATGTTGCTTCCAGGTGCATTAAAAAATAATACACCCAGAATGTGTTTAGTATGTTGCTTCCAGGTGCATTAAAAAAGAGTACACCCAGAATGTGTTTAGTTTGTTACTTCCAGGTGCATTCCAGATATATGCTTCCAGAAGCATGCAACGGGTGCATTCTTTTTTGTCCCGCACCCGTGTAAAAAGAACGGATAGACTCATCACTTCCGGAACACCTTTTTGATGCCATTACATAATGAAAGAACGCGTGCTGGAATGCTGTCATTTACGACTGGGATATGCTCTTTTATCACACACTTCACTTCCCAGGAAAATCAACCATCATTGATTGGTATGCTAAGTTTAAACGTGGTGAAATGAGCACTGAAGACGGTGAACGCAGTGGACGCCCAAAAGAGGCTGTTACCGACGAAAACATCAAAAAAATCCATAAAATAATTTTGAATGACCGTAAAATGAAGTTAAGCGAGATAGCAGACATTGTGAAGATATCAAAGGAACGTGTACATCATATCATTCGCGAATATTTGGGCATGCGAAAGCTCTGTGCAAAGTGGGTGCCGCGCGAGCTCACAATCGATCAAAAACAACAACGAGTTGATGATTCGGAGCAGTGTTTGGAGATCTTTAAGCGCAATAAAGCCGAATTTTTCCGTCGATATGTGACAATGGATGAAACATGGCTCCATCACTACACTCCAGAGTCCAATCGTCAATCATCTGAATGGGCAGCAAGCGACGAACCCAATCCAAAGCGTGGAAAAACGCAACAGTCGGCTGGAAAGGTTATGGCGTCTGTTTTTTGGGATGCGCATGGAATAATATTCATCGACTATCTCCAGAAGGGACAGACAATCAACAGCGACTATTACATTGCTTTATTGGAGCGGTTGAAAGCCGAAATCGCAAAGAAACGGCCGCATTTGAAGAAGAAAAAAGTGCTGTTCCACCAAGACAATGCACCATGTCACAAGTCTGGAAAAACGATGGCTAAACTTTATGAATTGGGCTACGAATTGCTTCCTCATCCACCGTATTTTCCAGATCTGGCCCCCAGCGACTATTTCCTGTTTGCAGACCTTAAAAGAATGCTCGCTGGCAAGAAATTTAAGACCGATGATGAAGTGATTGCTGAAACTGAGGCCTATTTTGAGGATAAGCCGAAAGAGTACTACAAAAGTGGCATCGAAAAGTTGGAAAATCGCTATAATCGCTGTATCGCCCTCGAAGGCAACTATGTTGAATAATAAAATTGAATTTTGAAAAAAAAATTTATTTTACTATGGTAGACCGGGGACTTTTCATCCGGTCTGTTACGCTGCTCCCATATGGGCTCGAGCCACAAAAAATGGAAGTTATATGCAAGACGGCGACTCCGTGCAGAGATTGTGTGCACTACGGGTATGCTGTGCGTTCCGCACGGTATCCCATGACGCGGCGCTGGTAATATCGGGAGGCATACCGATTGATCTGCTGGCAGTGGAATCAGCCAACATCCGCGCGGGCAGCACAGGGGTCGCAACTGCAGAATCCGTACGGAAAAGGTGCAGAGAACTCACCATTGCTAAGTGGCAAGAGAGGTGGGTAAATAGTAGCAAAGGACGATGGACGTATAAGCTTATCCCAGAACTGAAGAGATGGCTGGGACGGAAGCATGGACATGTGGACTACTACTTAACGCAACTGTTGACGGGACATGGATGCTTTAAATAGTCGGATAATGAAGACGCAGAACACGTGTTTTTTGTCTGTCCGAGATTCGAAAATGAACGAAGAGATCTGAGCATAAGGGTTGGGAGGACGCCAGCCGCTTGTAACCTGGTGGACATTATGCTTGAATCAGAAGTAAATTGGTCTGCGGTTTGCAACATGGCCACAATAGTACTCAAAAAACTGCGCATCGCAGAAAGACTGCGAAATTCCAATAGGATAGAATCCTAGAGAGCCCTAAGGGCATTCCCCCCCGGCGAAGTAATACCTAACGGCAGTACCGCCGGGGAAGCGGGGAGGGGGTGGAGTTTTTACTGGGTTAGAGTCCCAGACTTCGGCAAGCTAGTTCAGCTCCGAGTTGGCTTTCGATGCTTTAAACCACCAATAACACAAAAAAAAAAAAAAAAAAAAACACACACACACACACACACACACACACACACACACACACAAGGGTAAAATCAAGTTAGGATGGTCTATCTGCAAGGTGAAGGAGAGGGACTCGCAGCCCAGGTGCTACAAGTGCCTAGAGATTGGCCACATTGCTATAAAGTGTCATAGCAAAGTGGACAGAAGTGGGTGCTGCATTAAGTGCGGCAAGACGGGGCACAAAATCGCTCAGTGTCCCAACGAGAGCGTATGCTTTATATGCACCGAAGGAGGACCGAAGTCGAGGAACCACCAAGCAGGAAGCAGGCGGTGTCCTCACGCCGCAAAAAGAGCCGTAGCCAAACCCCGCGAATGGAAGTGATCCAGATAAACAAGAATCACTGCCGGGCTGCGCAGGACTTACTCCTGCAGTCAGCGAGGGAATGTAAGGCGGACCTGGCTGTCATCAGTAAACCCTACAAAGTCAAAGACGACGGCGACTGGATAACGGACACATCGGGCAAGGCCGCGATATGGCTGTGCAGAAGAAACGGTAAATCCTTTCTGGACGTGCACAAGGGCTCGGGTTTCGTCCGAGCTCGTATAGGCGAAATGTGGGTGCTATCTAGCACCTAGCCTCTCCACGACGGACTTTAGCCATGCCTTGGACACTATCGCCTTTGACGCAAGGGGCCGTTACCCCGCTATCATCGCAGGCGACTTCAACGCGTGGGCCGAAGAATGGGGATGCCCCAGCAGCAACATAAGGGGGCACACCCTACTCAATGCCTTTGCAACGCTAGACGTCACGCTGCTAAACGAAGGGACCCAGGAGACGTTCAATCGGGCTGGAGCTGGGTCTATCATAGACCTCACATTTGTGAGCTCCGCGTTAGCCCGGCGCTCTCACTGGAGAATCGGCGACTTCTTCACGGCCAGCGACCACGAGGCAATCCTATGCACAGTGGGCACACGGCCAGGACCAGAAACCCGTAACAGAGCAGTCAAGGGCTACCGCCAGGAGACGCTAAACGCCGAGGCGATGAGCAGGTGCCTCGCCGACATGGACTGCTCCACTGAAGCAGACGCGAATACCAACGCGGACGCGATAGCAGCCAGCTTGGAGGATGCGTGCAGGACAGGGATGCTGATGCGCAAACCATACAGTAGAGACCACGAGCCGGTACCTTGGTGGAACTCGGAGATAGCGACCCTCAGAAGGATCTGCCTCAGAGCCAGAAGGGCTCTTCAACGGTCAAGAAGGACCGACAGGGCCGAGGCCGCACACGTCGCCTTCAAGCAAGCCAGGAGGACCCTGAAGCACGCCATCCTGGACAGCAAACGGGAATGTTTCCTGAAGCTGTGCGACGCAGCCGAACAGGATCCGTGGGGTGGGGCCTACAGACTCGTGGTAAAGCGAGTAAGCGCAGGCAGCCGCTCTCCAACGGACCCTGAAACACTTAGCGATATTGTTCGCACACTGTTTCCTTCGGGTAGCGCCAAGGAAAGCATACAGCACAAAACGGCGCCTACGTGCGAGATCGAGGAAGTCACGGAGGCCGAGGTTACTGAAGCAGGACGCAGCCTACAGAACAACAAAGCCCCAGGTCCCGACGCAGTGCCCAACAGAGCAATGATGCTGGCGCTTGGGCTTCGGCCGGGCACTTTCGCGGACCTCTACAACGCCTGCCTGCGCGAGGGAACATTTCCCCGGAGATGGAAAGTACAGAAGCTGCTTCTACTCAACAAACCTGGGAAGCCGCCTGGTGAAGCTTCCTCCTACAGGCCAATTTGTCTGCTTGACACTGTTGGCAAAGTGTTTGAGAAGCTCATCTCGAAACGGCTAAACCTGGCCGTAGACGCGGCTGGTGGCCTATCCACCGCCCAGTTTGGTTTCCGGAAAGGAAAGTCAACGCTGGACGCGATCCGAATGGTCACCGGGACAGCTGCGGAAGCCATACGCGGGAAGCGTTGGAAAGGCGGCACAAAGAAGTACTGCCTTCTGGTCACGCTCGACATCAAAAACGCGTTCAACACGGCGAACTGGACGAGGATCTTGCAGGCACTAAGGCGGCTACGGATTCCGGAGTACCTCACCAGGATAGTCGACAGCTACCTCGGCGAAAGGGTGCTGCTTTTCGATACGAGCGACGGCCCGAAAGAGTACTGCGTAACTGCTGGGGTTCCACAAGGATCGGTCCTGGGCCCCCTGTTGTGGAACACTATGTACGACGGAGTGCTGAGGCTTCCCATGCCTGCAAACGTCCACGTGACTGGCTTCGCGGACGACGTCGCCATCACGATCGTGGCCAAGACGATAGCCGAAGTGGAGGACATGGCAAACACTGCGGTGAGGAAGGTGGAATCATGGCTCTCACTCGCCGGGCTCCAACTCGCGGCACATAAAACAGAGACCGTCCTTATAAGCAGCCGGCAACTCGTCGAGACGGCCAAGCTGACGGTCGGAGGGGTTGACATTGTCTCGCAAAGAGCCATAAAATACCTAGGCGTCATGATAGACACCAGGCTGTCCTACAAAGAGCTCCTAGAGTACGCCAATAAGAAGGCCGCTGCGACCGCCAGATCGCTCGCGCGGATTCTCCTGAACACAAGGGGCCCAAAGCAGGAACGGAGGAAACTCATAGCGAGCGTCGTCACGTCCCAAGTACTTTATGCCGCCCCGGTATGGGCTAAAGCCGCCACGACGCCCTCGTATATGAGTGGCGTGGCTCGCACGCACAGACTATGTGTAACAAGGATATCGTGTGCCTTCCGGACAATCTCTGAGGAAGCTGCGCTGGTCATAGCTGGTCTAGTTCCGGTGCAAGAACTGGTAAGAGAGGCGGTAGAAGTGGAGGAAACGGTCACGACCACGGACGACCAAACTAGGCGCGAGGCAAGACGGCCCGCGAGAGAGAGATCCATCTCTCGGTGGCAGGAGAGGTGGGATTCCGCAACCTCTGGACGCTGGACCCACGATCTGATTCCCGTCTTGAGTCCGTGGCTGGAAAGGAGGCACAGGCAGGTGGACTTCTACCTGACCCAGATCTTGAGTGGGCACGGATGCTTCCGGTCGTACCTGAAGAAGTACGGTCACGACACGAGTGACGGATGCCCATCCTGCGGCTCTGGAATCGAGGAGAACGCACGCCACGTCCTGTTCGAGTGCGTGCGGTTCGTAGAGGACAGGACCGCCCTGGAAATAGCGACCGGTGTCAGCACTAGCCCCAGCACGCTAGTGCCAACCATGCTAAGAGGCCAAACGGAGTGGGACGCGACGACCAAATTCGCTGCGTCTGTAATGCGAAAACTCAGGATAGCTGAGAGAGAGAGGAGAGGCCTGGACACGTAAGCTGCCGCGGTTGTGCGAAGCATTGCTTTGCGGCCGTACCGCACAACATCTGCAGTTTACGCCCATTTACCTTCTAAATGTATATTTATTAGTTGTAGTAATAAAGCTAAAAAAATGAAATACAAAAAAAAAAAAAAAAAAAACACACACACACACACACACACACACACACACAACTGACGTGAGGCAAGACGGTTGTATAGTCGAGTGCGCTCTGAGATTATCTCGTTTTAAAGTCAGTGTAGCGACGGTCGTTACCTAAAAAGTGTACTGTGTATAGTGCGAGACACTCCGGGACTTGAGGTACGTACCAGGGCACTGTTCCGGCGGGGCCTCCGAACGTATCCCCAAGTCTTAAACTGGTGAGGCTGCTGTCGGCTCGTGGGCCAGGGGGGGATCCTCTCCCGCGCCCATCGAGTGAGAGGCTTTCACCTCGAATTCTCTCTCACGCGCACAGCATCCACAAGCTGCCACCCGCGCGTTTTTTCCCTCATCACTGCAAACAACAAAATCAGCTGTTTACAGTGTTGAACAACGTCGGGGTAGGAGCTTAACAGCGCGGATCCCCGCGCCTAACAGCACATAGTGTTGGAAAGCGCCATAAACGCGGGCCCAGCCAAAGTTTTTGAATTTTGAATATTCGGAATTCTCCAAATTCTGGCACCGGGATTCAGGGACGGCAAAAGGCAGAAGGCCAAGGATCGGGCTAAATTCCAACCCCTCCGCCGCGGCGGTGTCTATCAAAAGGGGCACTGGGGACCGAAAAGGGGCGGTATTTCCCCCATCGTAAGCCTAGGGGAAATCTGTGGCCAGCGCGGGAGCCTCCCTCGAACAAACCGGGTAGCCCGAGATGGAGGAGGCTGAAAACCCTTTCGCGGGCAGACCAGTGGTGGCAAGATCTCCCCGCCAGCCGAGGGAAGATGGGACCGACGGAGTTGCAGCGGCATTTAAGAAGGGCAGCAAGCTCGCCCGCTCGCCGGCACCTTCGACAACCCAAGTCGACGAGCTGTTCGTAGACACCGAGGAAGCTAAGGATACCCCTAAGAGGACGCGTGATCCTGCGAGCCCAGCTAACTCGCAGAGGACAACGGCGGCCAAAAGGAGCAAGGCCTCCCACGAGGCAACCTGTCTGGAGGATCTCTTGGAGCTGGGGAAGCTTCTGCAGGAGGTATCCACCAAGATGATGGACAAGACGGCGCGCCACATAACTGTCGCCACGAGGGAGACGTTCGTGCGCATGAAGGCGCTTCACACGAACATCCTAGAGGCGAACAGAGAGGGCGGCAAGGACGACAGTATCAGGGTGAATGGGCAAGATGCTGCAATTGTGTGCGCGAAATGCTCTCGAAGCCTGCAGAGCAACGACAAAGAACAGCAGACAACGCCTGTCTGGAGGAGAGATTCTGCAGCGCAAACGGAGCCTTGGCGAAGGATAAGCCAGCCGACTGTGGCTGGAGGAACCGTGGTTCAAGTGGCCCCACCATCCACGCGCCCAATGCAGCAGAAAAGTGCCAAAGCTTCCAGGAGCACCCGAAAGAACCCGCCAAAAGGGCCACAAGAGAGAGATGCGACGCACGCTGGCGCCAGTAAGACTGTGAGCCCCGCAATTCCGGTCGCTGAGTGGGAGGTGGTCAAGAAAAAGCCGAGGGCCACGCGTCGCGCCAGACCAGACGCCGTCGTTGTCCAGGCGAGCGGGAAATCGTACAGCGAGGTGTTAGCCATGGTGACTCGAAGGGAAGATAAACAGCTGTCGGACTTGGGAAGCTGTGTATCCAAGGTACGCCGCACCATTAACGGCAACCTACTGCTCGAGGTGGCCAAAGGCAGCGCAGAAAGTGCAGAAGCCATGAAGGAGAGCATTGCGAGGGTGCTAGGCGACGCAGCGTCAGTGCGAGCCATGTCGGATGAGACCAAACTGCTCGTTCTGGAGATACGAGACATCGACTCCATCGCGACGGAGCAGGAAATCTGCGCTGCGATTGCGAGCCAGTATGGTATCGACGCGGAGCGCATCAGAGTTCGGAGTCTGCGTCGAGGCTACGCGGAGTCGCAGCTAGCTGTGATCAGCTTGCCCTACTCCCTGGGGAAAACCGTCCTCCATCGTGGCGAGGTGCGGATTGGATGGACCATCTGCAGGATCCGCGAAAGAACAGGCCCCCCAAGATGTTTTAAATGCTTGGAATCCGGGCATATTGCAGTTAACTGCAAGAGCCTAGTGGACAGGAGCGATTGCTGCATGAGATGTGGTGAAAAAGGGCACAAGGCAGCCAAGTGCAGCAAGGAGCCTTCATGTTTATTCTGCTCTGCGGCAGGAAGAAAGGAGACCAGGCACCAGGCAGGAAGCAGACTCTGCCCAGCCACAACCAGCGGGACAGGGAGACCTCGGCCGTCATGCAATTGATTCAGCTAAATCTGAACCATTGTAGGGCCGCGCAGGACCTCCTGAAGCAGACGGTGCGTGAGCTGGGTTCTGAGGTGGCGACACTCAGTGAGCCATACAGAGTGGAAAGCAGCAGCGATTGGGTCACGGATCGCACAGGCAAAGCTGCACTGTGGCTCTGCGGCGTGAGTGTTCCACCAATGCGGGACACGATGGCAGTAGAGGGATTTGTCCGAGCGAACGTAGGCGGCACATGGATCTACAGCTGCTACCTGGCCCCCAGTCTATCACTGACGTCCTTTAGCAGGATCATGGACGAGCTGATCAGCGAGGAAGGAGCAACGTGGTGATCGGAGGCGACTTTAACGCCTGGGCCGAGGAATGGGGCTCCCTCTATACCAACGCCAGGGGGCGCACCATCCTTGAAGCAATCGCGTCTCTGGACATCGTCCTGTTGAACGAGGGCTCCCAGCACACCTTCAACAGAGCTGGGGCCGGTTCAATCATCGATCTATCGTTCGCGAGCAGCTCGTTATCCCGTAGCACACGCTGGAGGATAGGCGAGGTGTTCACGGCCAGCGACCATGAGGCCATCCTGCTGACAGTTGGCGGTCCACCGTGCCAAAGCCAGCCGATGACCGGGCCAAGAAAAGCCTACCGGCAGGACACCTTTAGGACACAGACCTTCGCCAGCGCACTGGAGGGATTGGCTGTATCTGAGCTGGACTCGGCAGATGTAGCAGCGAACAAATTGGCAGCCAGACTGGAGGAAGCCTGTGACCAAAGCATGCAGCAGCGTAAGACCTTTCGGAAGCACCACGCGCCAGTGTACTGGTGGAGCGAGGAAATCGCTAGCTTGCGCAGGACCTGCCTTCGAGCCAGGAGGTTAGTCCAAAGGGCGAGAGGCACCGCAAACCTTTCTGCCTGCAACTCCAGCTTTAAGAGTGCAAAGAAGGCACTCAAACTGGCGATTCGGGACAGCAAGAGGGAGAGCTACCTAAAGCTCTGTGACGAGCTGGAAAACGACCCATGGGGAAGAGCCTACAAGACGGTGGTCAAGCGTGTGAGTGCCGGCAACAGGTCGCCTACTGACCCAGCGGTCCTGGAAGGCATTGTCCAAGTGCTGTTTCCAGAGGGTCGCCGCCATTGCATCCCCCGATGGACGCGACAAATTGGGAGCCAGATATGTCCGGTCACGGAGACGGAACTATTGTCTGCGGCAAGGAACCTGAAGAGCAAGAAGGCACCCGGGCCGGATTTGGTCCCGAACAGGGCAGTGAAGACCCTGCTATCCCTCCATCCGGGCGTGGTAGCATCGCTCTACAACATGTGCATGCTGGACGGGACCTTCCCCGACAGGTGGAAGCGTCAAAAACTTCTGCTCCTGCCGAAGCCAGGGAAACCAGCGGGCGAAGCTTCTTCCTATAGACCCATCTGCCTGCTGGACACTATAGGCAAGGTCTTCGAAAGGGTCATTGCAACAAGACTTAACGCTGCCATGGAGGACGCCGGTGGACTGTCTTCCAACCAGTACGGTTTCCGTAAAGGGAAATCTACACTGGACGCGATAGAGAGGGTCACCAATATTGCTGCTAAAGCCATCGCGGGTACCAGATGGAAAGGTGGGACGAAAAAGTATTGTCTAGTGGTCACGCTGGACATACGGAACGCGTTCAACACAGCCGATTGGGGGAGGACACTGGAGGCACTACGGTCCTTCAACATCCCGGACTACCTGCTGAATGTGGTGCACAGCTACCTCAGCAAAAGGGAGTTGGTCCTAGATACCTCTGTGGGCCCCAGGACGTACGAGGTGACAGCCGGTGTTCCTCAAGGCTCGGTACTGGGCCCTCTGCTCTGGAACACGATGTATGACGGTGTTTTGAAGCTCCCACTGCCGAGCAGCACCGACATTGTGGGCTTTGCGGATGATGTCGCGCTGGTTGTGGTGGCCAAGGAAGTTGCGGCCGTGGAGGCAGCTGCAAACTGCGCAATTCGAGCAGTGGAGGAGTGGCTCGCAGTGGCGGGCCTAGAGCTGGCCTCTCACAAAACTGAGGCGGTGCTGATTTCAAGCAGGAAAGCAGTGGAGTCGGCGCACATACAGATCGGAGGGTCAACGATAACTTCTCAGCGTGCCATAAGGTACCTGGGAGTCATGCTGGACACCCGCCTCTCCTACCGCGAACACCTGGAGTTCGTAAACAAGAAGGCAAGCGAAACCACAGGATCGCTCTGCAGGATCCTGCTGAATACCAGGGGACCGAAGCAGGACAGACGCAGGCTCCTCGCGACTGTTGTCAAGTCGCAGTTGCTGTACGCGGCTCCAGTGTGGGCTGAGGCCACTGCTGTGAGTAGCTACATGCGAGGTGTTAACTCGACGTACCGCCTGTGCGCCGTTAGAATTTCGAGTGCCTTCAGAACGATCTCGGACGACGCAGCCCTTGTCATCGCAGGCCAAGTTCCCCTGTGTGAACTGGTGCGGGAGGCCAAGGAGATTCGCGCGGCTCTAGCAGGCGAACAGGCGGACCGCAGTACCAAGACCGAGGTGAAGAGAAGAGCCAGGATGCAGAGCGTCGTCAACTGGCAGGCAGCCTGGGACATCTCCAGCAAGGGTCGCTGGACGCACAAGCTCATCCCCAGCATAGAGCCATGGCTAAGTAGGAAGCACGGCCAGGTGGATTTTTACCTCACGCAGGCGCTGAGTGGACACGGCTGCTTCCGAAGCTTCCTTAAGCGCTTCGGGCACGACACGGAGGACGGTTGCCCAGAGTGCGGCAGCGGCATTGTCGAGGACGCTCAGCATGTCCTTTTTGAATGTCGCCGCTTTGGCTATGACCGCCAGATACTCACGGAGACCACCGGGGCAAGAGTTCGGCCAGAAACCTTTGTGCCCCTCATGCTGCTGAAGGAGGCGAATTGGGAAGCGACGGCAGCCTACGCAGCGAGCGTACTGCGAACGCTGCGTCGCACCGATAACGAGAGGAGAGAAGTAACAGCCTAGGTGGCTACCATTGCGCGAAGCAATACCTTGCGGTGATACCGCGCAACCACGGCCCCCTACTCCTGTTCTTGAACTCACTTTTAATGTATATAGTTGTATGAAATAAATAAATGAATATAAAAAAAAACAGTTGAACAGTGAAGTTGA
This sequence comes from Drosophila suzukii, assembly GCF_043229965.1. Classification (NCBI taxonomy): domain Eukaryota; kingdom Metazoa; phylum Arthropoda; class Insecta; order Diptera; family Drosophilidae; genus Drosophila; species Drosophila suzukii. The sequence continues at coordinate 15,523,007 of NW_027255896.1, read as the reverse complement.
CCTGAACATCGGTCGCCAATTTATCGAGTTTTTGGTCGTTGCAAATCGGGTTTAATACCTAAAAGTGCATTTGATTAGTGCGGGACACCTCAGGTTGCAGGTACGTACCACAGAAGCGACAGGAAGGTTCTACCCAGCCAACAAACCACACTGCTACGGTTGCAAAGGGTGGCCAATCTTGGCGGACAGAAGGGGGGGATCCTCACTCTCCCGCACCCACACAGCAACACTCCACTCCAGAGCGCCAAATATACTTGGTTCTGCTCACAGCTTCCACAAGCCGCACACGCGCGGTTTTTCCGGCACAAACAAACAACATCGATCAGCTGATCGCAGTGCTGGACAGCGCCGTCTCTAACAGCGAGCTTAACAGCGAGCTTAGCAGCGGGCTTAACAGCGAGCTTAACAGCGAGCTTTCCCCGCTGAGCTATACAGCTGCTAAGCGGCGAGCTCCTACGAAGCCGGTTGCCCGGGAATTTCAAATAAAATAAAACCACCTTCGCCACAGCCTATAGGGGTGGATGCGCAAAAAGCCAAGTTACCGGCCAACTTCCAACCCCACCGCGATAGCGGCGCCAGCGCAAACGGGGCTCTGGGGACCGAGTCGGAGCGGTATAGCTCCCATCAGGCAGCAACCGGGGGAAATCCCGGCTCACCGAGGGACCTCCGACTAGTGCAGGCGATGGATAGGGAGAAATCGTCCGGACATGACGAGACCCAGGCTCTTGCAGTTGCCAGGGCAGAAGAAGAGCTGCTAAAGAAGTTTCAGATGATGAAACAGAAGGTGCAGCGGTCGCCAACGGGGATGGAGCAGGCTCCCGATGCCCACCCAGTGTCAGCGCCTCCCAAAGTGACCGGGCCTGTGCTCAACTTCGGCAGTAACGAGGATGAACAAACCACCCCGAAGAGAAGTCGGGAACCAACCAGCCCTGAAGAGGCGAGCGATGGAGCCCACAAGAGGCAGCGGGTGCAGAAAAGCGCCGCAGCTCTCACCGATGAGCTGGGCAAGATGCTCGATGAGATGATCGCGAAGTTCACGGACACAAAAAGCAACAACAAGAAGGTAGTCCGCCATGTCACACAGGCCACGATCGACTCATTGCATGCAATGAAGAAGCTGCAAAGCGAGATCAGTGCGACGCTGGATGAACCCCGAGCCAGGGGTCAGACCGCCAGCGCAACCCAGCAGACAACACCATCGCTCGTTGCCCCACGACAAGAAGGCATAGAGCGAACGCATACTGGCGCGGGGAACCCAGGCAGGGACCCGCCAAGAAACCCGCCCTGGCAGCAGGTGATACGTAAAACCAAAAGGCCCCACGAGACTGCAGCGAGTATTGGGGAAGGCAAAGACCACGTGAGCCGCACCGAGAAGCGCAGGAATCAGCGATCTGACGCTATCCTAATCAAATGCAGCGAAGGAACGTACGCAGACATGCTCAAGCTGGTCAAAACCGAGCCTACCCTTCAGGGGCTCAAGGATGGGGTGCAAGGCATACGCAGGACAGCCAATGGGAGTCTGCTACTCAAGATGCAGAAACCCTCCGTCCCTCGAAGTATAGCTTTGCGGCAGTCCCGCGGGATCGGAACTTTTTCTACCTCTTCTCTTCTTCTACCACTTATATTCTTGTATATATTTAAGCTTATTTAATAAAAAAAAAAAAAACACACACACACACACACACGCCAAAGAGACCCAGGCAGCCCAACCGGTGGGCAAAGAACTGCCTCTGCCAAGAGGCCCAAAGCGGACCAGGAGCTCACTGGACCAGAACAGCTCGCGGAGATGGGAGCGCTTCTCGACGAAGTCCTCCACCTCACGAGCGTAATGCAGGTGCGTCACATCAATGTGACCATGAAAGCGATGTTCTCGAGGATGAAGTCCCTCCAAGAAGGTGCAGTGATCTCCTTCAACCAAGTTGGAGACTCCCACCAGCAAAAAGAGCCCACGGAGTGCAACAAATGCAAAGGCCCTCTCCGAAACAGCGAGAGCAAGGAGCAACAGACTCCGGTTTGTCTTCAAAAGGACAACGCCGCTCAAACGGAGTTCTGGCGAAACGCGACACAAGGCCCCATGGTCACCAGCGCGGCGCAAACAGACCCGTGGCGAAGGCTTAGCCAACCCGGCACGGTTCTAAACGGGGGAGAGCCCCCGACTTCACCAGCGCAATCGTCTGCATGCCAAAAAACGGGACCCCAGAGGAAAAACAGCCGCGGGAGGCAGCGCTGGAAAGGACGATGGAAAGGACGCGACCACCGCCTGGAGAAAGGCTGCTCCAAAAAAGCGGGCGCGAAAGCCTCACCGCCCGGACGCCCTTATAGTGGAGGCAAATGGCAAGACCTACAGCGAAGTCTTAGCGATGGTAACCCGTAGGGACGACGGCAAGCTACAAAGCCTCAGCACCCGTGTAAACAAGGTCCGGCGCACAGCGAACGGGAACCTTCTTCTGGAGCTCAACAGAAGCGAGGACACCAGCACGGAGGAAATAAAAGAGAGCCTTGAGGCTGTCCTAGGAGAAGCGACTGCGGTTCGAGCGCTATCCGAAAGCGCGAGGACAAGGACGGTGGTGATAAGCGACCTTGACCCGCTAGTTGAGGCCGTAGATGTCACCAAAGCTCTGGTGGACCAATTCGCCGTGAACGCCGAATCGGTCAAATTGAGGAGTCTACGTCCATCACACAGAGACACCCAGACGGCAGTGGTTGGACTGCCCAGCAGAGACGCAGAAGCGGTTCTCTGCAAGGGTAAAATCAAGTTAGGATGGTCTATCTGCAAGGTGAAGGAGAGGGACTCGCAGCCCAGGTGCTACAAGTGCCTAGAGATTGGCCACATTGCTATAAAGTGTCATAGCAAAGTGGACAGAAGTGGGTGCTGCATTAAGTGCGGCAAGACGGGGCACAAAATCGCTCAGTGTCCCAACGAGAGCGTATGCTTTTTATGCACCGAAGGAGGACCGAAGTCGAGGAACCACCAAGCAGGAAGCAGGCGGTGTCCTCACGCCGCAAAAAGAGCCGTAGCCAAACCCCGCGAATGGAAGTGATCCAGATAAACCTGAGTCACTGCCGGGCTGCGCAGGACTTACTCCTGCAGTCAGCGAGGGAATGCAAGGCGGACCTGGCTGTCATCAGTGAACCCTACAAAGTCAAAGACGACGGCGACTGGATAACGGACACATCGGGCAAGGCCGCGATATGGCTGTGCAGAAGAAACGGTAAATCCTTTCTGGACGTGCACAAGGGCTCGGGTTTCGTCCGAGCTCGTATAGGCGAAACGTGGGTATACAGCTGCTATCTAGCACCTAGCCTCTCCACGACGGACTTTAGCCATGCCTTGGACACGATCGCCTTTGACGCCAGGGGCCGTTACCCCGCTATCATCGCAGGCGACTTCAACGCGTGGGCCGAAGAATGGGGATGCCCCAGCAGCAACATAAGGGGGCACACCCTACTCAATGCCTTTGCAACGCTAGACGTCACGCTGCTAAACGAAGGGACCCAGGAAACGTTCAATCCGGCTGGAGCTGGGTCTATCATAGACCTCACATTTGTGAGCTCCGCGTTAGCCCGGCGCTCTCACTGGAGAATCGGCGACTTCTTCATGGCCAGCGACCACGAGGCAATCTTATGCACAGTGGGCACACGGCCAGGACCAGAAACCCGTAACAGAGCAGTCACGGGCTACCGCCAGGAGACGCTCAACGCCGAGGCGATGAGCAGGTGCCTCGCCGACATGCACTGCTCCACTGAAGCAGACGCGAACACCAACGCGGACGCGATAGCAGCCAGCTTGGAGGATGCGTGCAGGACAGGGATGCTGATGCGCAAACCATACAGTAGAGACCACGAGCCGGTACCTTGGTGGAACTCGGAGATAGCGACCCTCAGAAGGATCTGCCTCAGAGCCAGAAGGGCTCTTCAACGGTCAAGAAGGACCGACAGGGCCGAGGCCGCACGCGTCGCCTTCAAGCAAGCCAGGAGGACCCTGAAGCACGCCATCCTGGACAGCAAACGGGAATTTTTCCTGAAGCTGTGCGACGCAGCCGAACAGGATCCGTGGGGTGGGGCCTACAGACTCGTGGTAAAGCGAGTAAGCGCTGGCAGCCGCTCTCCAACGGACCCTGAAACACTTAGCGATATTGTTCGCACACTGTTTCCTTCGGGTAGCGCCAAGGAAAGCGTACAGCACGAAACGGCGCCTACGTGGGAGATCGAGGAAGTCACGGAGGCCGAGGTTGCTGAAGCAGGACGCAGCCTGCAGAACAACAAAGCCCCAGGTCCCGACGCAGTGCCCAACAGAGCAATGAAGCTGGCGCTTGGGCTTCGGCCGGGCACTTTCGCGGACCTCTACAACGCCTGCCTGCGCGAGGGAACATTTCCCCGGAGATGGAAAGTACAGAAGCTGCTTCTACTCAACAAACCTGGAAAGCCGCCTGGTGAAGCTTCCTCCTACAGGCCAATTTGTCTGTTTGACACTGTTGGCAAAGTGTTCGAGAAGCTCATCTCGAAACGGCTAAACCTGGCCGTAGATGCGGCTGGTGGCCTATCCACCGCCCAGTTTGGTTTCCGGAAAGGAAAGTCAACGCTGGACGCGATCCGAATGGTCACCGGGACAGCTGCGGAAGCCATACGCGGGAAGCGTTGGAAAGGCGGCACAAAGAAGTACTGCCTTCTGGTCACGCTCGACATCAAAAACGCGTTCAACACGGCGAACTGGACGAGGATCATGCAGGCACTAAGGCGGCTACGGATTCCGGAGTACCTCACCAGGATAGTCGACAGCTACCTCGGCGAAAGGGTGCTGCTTTTCGATACGAGCGACGGCCCGAAAGAGTACTTCGTAACTGCTGGGGTTCCACAAGGATCGGTCCTGGGCCCCCTGTTGTGGAACACTATGTACGACGGAGTGCTGAGGCTTCCCACGCCTGCAAACGTCCACGTGACTAACTTCGCGGACGACGTCGCCATCACGATCGTGGCCAAGACGATAGCCGAAGTGGAGGACATGGCAAACACTGCGGTGAGGAAGGTGGAGTCTTGGCTCTCACTCGCCGGGCTCCAACTCGCGGCACATAAAACAGAGGCCGTTCTTATAAGCAGCCGGCAACTCGTCGAGACGGCCAAGCTGACGGTCGGAGGGGTTGACATAGTCTCTCAAAGAGCCATAAAATACCTAGGCGTCATGATAGACACCAGGCTGTCCTACAAAGAGCACTTAGAGTACGCCAATAAGAAGGCCGCTGCGACCGCCAGATCGCTCGCGCGGATTCTCCTGAACACAAGGGGCCCAAAGCAGGAACGGAGGAAACTCATAGCGAGCGTCGTCACGTCCCAAGTACTATATGCCGCCCCGGTATGGGCTAAAGCCGCCACGACGCCCTCGTATATGAGTGGCGTGGCTCGCACGCACAGACTATGTGCAACAAGGATATCGTGTGCCTTCCGGACAATCTCTGAGGAAGCTGCGCTGGTCATAGCTGGTCTAGTTCCGGTGCAAGAACTGGTAAGAGCGGCGGTAGAAGTGGAGGAAACGGTCACGACCACGGACGACCAAACTAGGCGCGAGGCAAGACGGCCCGCGAGAGAGAGATCCATCTCTCGGTGGCAGGAGTGGTGGGATTCCGCAACCTCTGGACGCTGGACCCACGATCTGATTCCCGTCTTGAGTCCGTGGCTGGAAAGGAGGCACGGGCAGGTGGACTTCTACCTGACCCAGATCTTGAGTGGGCACGGATGCTTCCGGTCGTACCTGAAGAAGTACGGTCACGACACGAGTGACGGATGCCCATCCTGCGGCTCTGGAATCGAGGAGAACGCACGCCACGTCCTGTATATATATTAATATAATCAATAGGTCGTTGAACAGAAACAATATTTTTTTTTTTTTGTTTTGTTTTTTTCTCACAAACCTCACTTAATATTGTTTTTTTTTTTTTGGGTTTTGCGACTGTAAGCTGAAATGAGAACGTTGTATATTAAGAGATTCTATTTTCAGGAGTAAATAAGTTTTTTATTAATGTTGATAGGTTAATATATATATATGTATATAGGTTAATGTTATATATGTGTATATAATTAATATCGCTTTTCAATTCTCTCAGCCAAATCCTGGTAGCGTTGTATTATAATATAAACTCCTACTTTGAAACGTTTTCTAATGTTACGCGAAATCTTCAATTCGGTGTCTGATATATGTGCCCCTATCGTCATCAATTTCCTCATATTACGTAAGGTCTGTAGTTCAAAATCAGGTAGAATATCTTCATACTCAATACAAAATTCATCTATTTCTCTTTTTAGCTCATCAACTTCGCCTGTATTAACGAATGTTTCAATCTCATAACTGCTTAATTCTTTCCTATTTCTGTATCCCGCACCGAAAACGTCATCATCATCTTCAATAATAATTTTAGGATTTTTTTTGATAAGTTTTCACGCAAAAAGCGATAGCGTTGCATTAAATTAAAGGCTCCCCACATGAATTGCCCCCTGATTGGGCGTAAGGCTCTGTAGTCCCCTGGCGTAAGTACTGTTCTTACTGACAAAAGTTTTTTTATGGTGCGTAAGGTCCTCAGATCGGCGATAGATATTACATCATCGTATAACGTACGAAACTCTTCAATTTCATCCTTTAGCTCTCGAATTTCTCGATCAGCAACACCAACAGCGTCTTCACTGTTGATAGATCCTCGTTTAGCAAGAGAGTTAACAGTGGTGGATTTAACCAACTTATTGGGTCGAGGATCTTCCTTTTAAGCAACACCAGCAGCAGCAGCAACACCAGCAGCAGCATCAGCAACACCAGCAGCAGCAGCATCAGCAGTAGTACCATCATCAGTACTAGCAACATCACCATCACCATCAATGATAGATTTAGAAACTTGTGTTTTGGAACCCTTTATTTTGTTTTTGATTGAAAAAATATAAATAAAAAAAGAGATGAAGAATAAATTATAATTTTAAATTCTTTTTTTATGTTTTTTTTTTTTTTTTTTGTTTTGTCTAGGCGCAGCAGGTATGGTTATGGTGGAGACCTACGTTATTATCCTCAATGGTGTCCTCAGGAATTTGATTTAAGATCTTGTAATCGTGGACGGCATAGTCTTCTTCTTCTTCGTCTTCTTCTGAGGTTGCGTAACCGGGTTGTCTGTGGGTACACACCACACATTTGCAATTGGAGCATCGAAGCGCTTTCGGTGGTCTACTCAATTTGCTTTACCAATTTGAATCGGATGCTTCTTCTGCTCCTACTACCACTTTCTTGAATTTGATCGTTTGTGACTCCATGTTAACTTCTGCTTGCTTGCTTAGTTTTGGTTATATATTGTTCACGTACTTAAGTCAATTATGAACTGCCTTTGAATTTGACTGTCTCAGCGCTATTTATTTATTATAAAAAGGAGAAAGATTGCGATCACCCAACAATGAGTGGGAAATGCCCGTACTTCAGGAGGGCTATGCAAGGGCTTAGGGGTAAATGAAGTTCCTTCAGATTAACCTAAACCATTGCGAGGTTGCCCAATCGTTGCTAGAGCAAAATGTCATCGAGAAAAACGTAGACATGGCACTCATAAGCGAGCAATACAGGAATAAAAATTCCGGAGAATGGGTAACAAATAATAGTAAAAAATCGGCAATATGGAGCTGCGGTAATCCAAGGCGACAGATTAGCAAGAAAAAATGCGGAAATTGCTTCGCTAGGGCCCAAGTGAATGGTATAGCTTTCTATAGCTGTTACCTGCCGCCAAGCCTTAGCCTCCCCCAGGCAACATCTGCGCTCGAAGAGATTGCAGAAGACGCCCGGGAAAATCGCCCCGCCGTAATTGCCGGGGACTTTAATGCCTGGGCTACGGAGTGGGGCTCCCCCCGAACAAACGCGAGGGGAAAGGCGCTACTCGAGAGCTTCGCCGCACTTGACCTAGTGCTGCTGAACTCTGGAACAAAACCGACTTTTTCAAGAGCCGGCACCAGTTCCATCATTGACCTCACATTTGTGAACACTGGATTGGCCTCGGGCTCCAGCTGGGAGGTTAGTGACACCTACACGGGTAGTGACCATGCAGCAATAATCTGCACGATAAATTCTAGAAGTGGCCCACCACGAGTCCCTAAGACCGTGCCAGGGTACAAAATAGAAACGCTAGACGTGGAGATGGTACAGATGTTGTTCGAGGACCTCTCCACAAGCGGCTCAGCTGAAGAAAGGGCAAACCACATCGCAGAGTATACCAAGGTAGCCTGTGATGCATCTATGCAGAGAAGAGGGAAAAACCCATCAAGAAGAAGACCTGCATACTGGTGGAACCAATCCATTGCGGAAGCCAGGAAAGACTGCCACAGGGCAAGACGCGCATACCAACGCTCAAGAGGAAGGCCCGAATTTGAGGCACTCCAAATATACTTCAGGGAAAAGAGACGAGCCCTGGAAAAAACTATAAAAGAGAGCAAACGCAGGTGCTTTAACAATATCTGCGAGGAAATAGACTCCAACCCATGGGGCTTCGCATACAAACTCGTCACAAAACGGCTGCGGGTATTTAGTCGGCCATCACCGACATGCCCAGTCAGCCTAAAAAGGATCGTGGAAACACTATTCCCAGAGCAAGAAGGTATGGCGCGGACCTCACTGATCGTGAACAGGGCGAGCATAAAGCTCACAAGTGCCGAAGAAGTCCTCCAGGTATTGAAGACAATACTGGACGACAAGGCACCGGGACCAGATGGTCAATCGGGCAATCGACCCACAGGGTCACCGGGGGAGTTCCCCAAGGATCAGTCCTAGGCCCTTTGTTATGGAATGTCATGTACGATGGGATACTTAGGATCACGATGCCCGAAGGGGCACGACTCATTGGTTTCGCGGATGACGTGGCCATAGTGGTTACGGCAAAGAAACTCCCAGATGCGGAAGAAATCTGCAATGAAGCGGGGAAAAGAGCAAGCGCATGGCTCGACTCCAAGGGACTCGCCTTGGCAGCGCACAAGACTGAAGCAGTCCTGATAAGTAGCAGGCAGAAAGTGGAGGCAGCTACTATCAAAATTGGAGAAGCCACAATTACATCGCGTCCAAGCCTAAAATACTTGGGCGTCATGATCGACCACCGGCTTTCTTTCAAAGAACATCTAGCGTACGCTAGTGGCAAGGCAAGTAGGACCGCGGCCGCGATATCGCGAATTATGGCGAACACTCGGGGACCAAGGCAACCAGGACGTAGATTACTGGTTAGTGCTGTCACATCGACGCTGATGTACGCTGCTCCCATATGGGCTCGAGCCACAAAAAATGGAAGCTATATGCAAGACGGCGACTCCGTGCAGAGATTGTGTGCACTACGGGTATGCTGTGCGTTCCGCACGGTATCCCATGACGCGGCGCTGGTAATATCGGGAGGCATACCGATTGATCTGCTGGCAGTGGAATCAGCTAACATCCGCGCGGGCAGCACAGGGGTCGCAACTGCAGAATCCGTACGGAAAAGGTGCAGAGAACTCACCATTGCTAAGTGGCAAGAGAGGTGGGTAAATAGTAGCAAAGGACGATGGACGTATAAGCTTATCCCAGAACTGCAGAGATGGCTGGGACGGAAGCATGGACATGTGGACTACTACTTAACGCAACTGTTGACGGGACATGGATGCTTTAAATACTATCTGAATAGGTTTAAGCATGAACGTTATCCGCACTGCCCACTCTGCGAGTCGGATAATGAAGACGCAGAACACGTGTTTTTTGTCTGTCCGAGATTCGAAAATGAACGAAGAGATCTGAGCATAAGGGTTGGGAGGACGCCAGCCGCTTGTAACCTGGTGGACATTATGCTTGAATCAGAAGTAAATTGGTCTGCGGTTTGCAACATGGCCACAATAGTACTCAAAAAACTGCGCATCGCAGAAAGACTGCGAAATTCCAATAGGATAGAATCCTAGAGAGCCCTAAGGGCATTCCCCCCCCGGCGAAGTAATACCTAACGGCAGTACCGCCGGGGAAGCGGGGAGGGGGTGGAGTTTTTACTGGGTTAGAGTCCCAGACTTCGGCAAGCTAGTTCAGCTCCGAGTTGGCTTTCGATGCTTTAAACCACCACTAACACAAAAAAAAAAAAAAAAAACACACACACACACACACACACACACACACACACACACACACACACACACACACACACACAATCACTTGCAATACAAAGTATGTATTTTTATTTTTTTTGTGATAACGAAGAAATAAGGGGTTTTAAATTTATTGGCTGAGTGGGTGATTTAAATTCCTCAACTGCACAACAAGTGAGTGATAAATAAATCCCGCTCTCATACTCCCTCCCGCTCTCGCTCTCCCTCCCGCTCTCCCTCCCGCTCACCCCAATATTAAATACGATTTTTTTTTAATTTCACCACAATATGAAATATTAGTATTTTAATTTATTTTTAATTTTTTTTGTTTTTTAAATATTTTGAGGACAATAAACATCATTAAGTACGTGATTATTGTTATTTCGAACTGCTGATGCTGTATCTTAAGTCATCGCAACTTTGATGCAGTCTATATAACAAGAAAAGATTATTTGAAATATTACAATTGCAAGATAGACTAACAAAAGCAATAATAACAAGGAAGAACGCTATAGTCGAGTACCTCGACTATCAGATACCCGTTACTCAGCTAAATAGAGATATGCAAGTAGCAAAGCGAGATTAAAATGCGCCACCTACCGGCGGTATACAGATTTAAGCGTTTTGGGCGTTAGAGTGGGCGTGGCAAATTTATTTTTGGACCAATCGATAGGTATTGACGAGACCAATACATTTCAGTTAAAATTTTTTTTTCAGCATAAAAAATGTGGGCATCACAGGTTTTCGCGGTTTGTGGGCGTTAGAGTGGGCGTGGCATATTCGCGTGACAAACTTGCGCTGCGTATAAGGCTACGGAATCTAAATCTGAAATCCCAATTCTCTATCTTTGATAGTTTCCGAGATATCCACGTTCATATTTACGATTTTTTGAAGTTTGTGGGCGGTTTATGGGCGTTAGGGTGGGCGTGGCAAACTTTTTTTGGGTCAATCGATAGGTATTGCTAGGAACATTACATTTCAGTTAAAATTTTTATTCTAGCATCAAAACTGTAGGAGCCACAGTTTTGGGCGGATTGTGGGCGTTAGAGTGGGCGTGGCACTGTACTGAAACAAACTTGCGCTGCGTAAGAAGCTCAGGAATCTGCACGCCAAATCTCAATAGCCTAGCTCCCATAGTTTCCGAGATCTCAGCGTTCATCCGGACAGACAGACGGACAGACGGACAGACGGACATGGCTAGATCGACTCGGCTAGTGATCCTGATCAAGAATATATATACTTTGTGGGGTCGGAAACGCTTCCTTCTGCCTGTTACATACTTTCCGACGAATCTAGTATACCCTTTTACTCTACGAGTAACGGGTATAAAAATATAATAGTAATGTTAATATGATAGACATATTTTGGTACAAGTTATGTTTTTGAAACGTCGTCGTTGTCTGCTGCTGCTGATGATGAGTCTGGTTCTTTGATGCTGGTTGTTGTTTGTGTTGCTGCTGTTGTGTTGTCTGCTGCTGATGATGATGATGAGCCTGGTTCTTTGGTGCTGGTTGTTGTTTGTGTTGTTGTTGTTGTTGTTGTTGTTGCTGTTTCTGTTGTTGTCGGGGGTTGTGATGTTGTTGTTGTTGTTGTTTGATTTGAAGTGATTTTAGCGACTGCGCATACTAACAGTAATAGGAATACGCGAAAATGCATTTTTTTTTTGTTCGAAATGCTGGAGAGAGAGACTCGAGACTAATTTCCAACATACTAAATCTACTGACCAACATACACTCAATTTTATAGTTGAATCTATATACTATATATCACATTCCATCTTGCCTTAATTTTCCCCCCATTTTCTTTGTTTTCCTTTTTACAATCTCTCGCTCTATAATACACACACAAACAACACAGGAAGCCTCCCACTTATTATTCGGCTAGTATATGATGACGATGATGATGATGATCTGAAATATATATAACAAATAAAATAACTGATATATATATATATATATTAGTAGTATACTTACAAAATTTGATAGGAAGTCATTATTTGTAATGCGTCATGTTCATCAACCAATTTTTGTTGTATGTACTTGAAATGTTGTTCTTTTTCACAATCTACTACATCATCAGCAGCATAAGTTGTACTCATCTCTTTATTCGTTTCCATTTGATTAAAGGTAATATTTAAATTTTTAATATGTTCTAATCGCATATGTATACTTTGCAGAGTTTCTTTATCCTCGGGCGAGGATCAGGATCACTAGCCGAGTCGATCTAGCCATGTCCGTCTGTCCGTCTGTCCGTCTGTCCTTCTGTCCGTCTGTCTGTCCGGATGAACGCTGAGATCTCGGAAACTATGAGAGATAGGCTATTGAGATTTGTCGTACAGATTCCTGAGCTTCTTACGCAGCGCAAGTTTGTTTCAGTAAACTGCCACGCCCACTCTAACGCCCACAAACCGCCCAAAACTGTAACTCCTACAGTTTTGATGCTAGATAGAAAATTTTAACTGAAATGTATTGTTCTCATCAATACATATCGATTGACCTAAAAAAAAGTTTGCCACGCCCACAAACCGCGAAAACCTGTGACGCCCACAATTTTCATGCTAGATAAAAAGTTTTAACTGAAATGTATTGGTCTCGTCGATACCTATCGATTGATCCAAAAACAAATTTGCCACGCCAACTCTAACGCCCATAACGCTTAAATCTGTCTACCGCCGGTAGGTGGCGCATTTTAATCTCGCTTTGCTGCTTGCATATCTCCATTTCCCTTTGAGTAACGGGTATCTGATAGTCGAGGTACTCGACTATAGCGTTCTTCCTTGTTTTTTTTTGTAAATGTCATTATTTTTTTTTTTTTTTTTGTGTTGTTATTTTTGAATATTCATATGCAAAACCTGTTGATAATCATTGATGTTATACGTTCCGATGTGTCTCCCTAACTGAAGGTTGGTGGGGCTGGCTTCATCGTAATAATCATCTCCCTCATCGTTGGTAAAGTCTCGTTCAAAAGAATAATTTTTCTCTATCAGGTTTCGCTCATTGGTATTGCTTACAGCATTATAGTGATGACAAAAAATTCGTAATGTTTTATTTGTGAAATCGCTATGATAATTGCATCGAATATTGACAATACTTCTCAAGTATCTTAATTTGAAATATCTACAAATTACAGTGGGTGCGTCAATTATTCCACCAATATGGTGGTGTTGGTGTTGACGATTCAGTTATCAATTCCACCCACTCACTGGGTTTTATTGTTGTGGTTGGTGGTGGTGTTGATGATGGTTGTCTCATAAATTCTAATGAGAGGTTTACTTTTAACACCCCGTTGTTCGATAATGTTATATTATATTCTACACTTTTTATACCCGTTACTCGTAGAGTAAAAGGGTATACTAGATTCGTCGGAAAGTATGTAACAGGCAGAAGGAAGCGTTTCCGACCCCACAAAGTGTATATATTCTTGATCAGGATCACTAGCCGAGTCGATCTAGCCATGTCCGTCTGTCCGTCTGTCCGTCTGTCTGTCCGTCCGGATGAACGCTGAGATCTCGGAAACTATGGGAGCTAGGCTATTGAGATTTGGCGTGCAGATTCCTGAGCTTCTTACGCAGCGCAAGTTTGTTTCGGCACAGTGCCACGCCCACTCTAACGCCCACAAACCGCCCAAAACTGTGGCTCCTACAGTTTTGATGCTAGAATAAAAATTTTAACTGAAATGTATTGTTCTCATCAATACCTATCGATTGACCCAAAAAAAAGTTTGCCACGCCCACTTTAACGCCCACAAACCGCGAAAACCTGTGACGCCCACAATTTTCATGCTACAATAGATAAAAAGTTTTAACTGAAATGTATTGGTCTCGTCGATACCTATCGATTGATCCAAAAAAAAATTTTTCACGCCCACTCTAACGCCCATAACGCTTAAATCTGTATACCGCCGGTAGGTGGCGCATTTTAATCTCGCTTTGCTGCTTGCATATCTTCATATAGCTGAGTAACGGGTATCTGATAGTCGAGGTACTCGACTATAGCGTTCTTCCTTGTTGTACTTGTATTGATACTATTGGTGATATTCAGAATAGAAGCAAATTCAGGATTCGGAATAGGATTACAGTTTCCCTCCCCGAAATTGCAACCGAATAGTAAAATAATTACAATGATTATTATTCGCAACATTTTTATTTTTATTTTTTATATTTTTTTTGTTTTTATTCTCGTTTTGATTGTAGTTTCTAGCTTGCAGTTCGACTTGCTACTAATGCTTGCTTGCTTGCTTGCTTGCATTCTCACAGAGAACGCAATAGAAAAAATATTCACATATACGTACATTGTATATATATATATATATTTATAATATTTTTCTAACCTCGTTTGATAGCGGTGTATATTCGAATAATTTATCATGAATTATGAGACAGTATGCAGATGTTTTTGAAGGGATATTGCTTTGTGTTTTAATCTCAATTCGTATATCAATGGGTCCACTTTTTACTGCTTCATTTTGATGCGTTACATCTAAGACAATAATGGGAGCCTTATTTTTATAAGTCTCTAGCGATAATAACGGTTGTGACTCACAGCCGTAGTAACTTTTTTGAAAATTGATATAAATATCGTATAATAGTGCATATCTATTATAAGACAAATTTTGATTTAATCCGTCATACGGATATACTTCAGAATTGAGATATACTTTCAAATCGACTAAATCACAATGAACTGTAACGAACTGATTTTTATGGTCTGCTCGCTACGAGATTCGTGCGGCTAGCTCAGTATATTATGTGTTCGTCCCACCAAATTTATATTAACGTGACCGCCCAGTAACTCAGTGAGAAAGCATAGAATTCACGGGTTCGTGTTGGGTTTTATTGCGGGTATATTATTACAAGTATCTTAGTCGCTTGGTTGGCCTTGACTCGTTGCTTGTGACCCTCGGTGCTTCTGACGGCCCTGATTGACTCGACGACCTCTCGCCTTGACGACTCGGTGCTCCAGTCCTGTAGCTCCCTGAAGATACTCGCAGCTCCCTGAAGATCCTCGCCGCTCCCTGAAGATCCTTGCAGCTCCCTGAAGGCGCTCGCTCGCTGCTCACTTGTCACGCGTGACTTGGTGACTGCCGGTAACGACTCGGAATCGCGAGGGGTATCAGCCGTACGGGCTTAGGGAAGCGTCACCGTTCTCAGACTAGGGTGAACAGAAGCTGCGCTCTCCAGGATCGCTCCTTTCGACACACCGCCGCCTGTCCCTTGCTCTGTCCCGGATGGTCCCACTGGGTTTCTGCTCAGCCCGCGCGGACAGTCAAGGCGGAACGCCAGGAAGCTGCCTCGCGCCTTACTTCGCTTCCACGCCTAGTGTAAACGAACGTTCCACCCTAGCCTCACCCTTTTGCCTTTTGTCCGGGACGTTTCCGTGTGGCTTTTGGTACTCGGGGTTCGGGCACGCCGTAGGGCTCTCCTGGATAATTCCACTCGAGACCGTACCGATCGACCGCTCTCCCTTCTGGCTTGTTATACTCGTGGCTCGGGCACGCCGCTCCGGGACCTCGCAAGTCGAATCCGTAGGGCTCTCCTGGACAATTCCACTCGAGACCTTACCGATCGACCGCTCTCCCTTCTGGCTTGTTATACTCTCTCCAGGCGTAATGCCAGGACTTTGTGGACCGGGTTAATCGACCGCCTTGACCTAGCCGTGTGATGCCCTCTGGATCTCAGCTACCTGCGTCTCAATTCGGAGATTCCTGGTATCCTAATCCCGAACGTCTCGACGTAGCAATCTCGCTCCTTGTAGGCTCCCACGGCGCTGCTTCTCTGGCGACTCGACTTGCTGCTGCTCCCTTGTAGATTATCTGGTTGTTTGATTGTTCACTTTGGTATCTGAGTGATCTTGACGGTTTGACTCCGGGAATCGTTATTTCCCTTTTGCGCACGGCCCGCTGGATCTCTCCACTCTGGGTCCAAAGTCCGTGCCTCCTGGATGACCCACTTGTCGTTCTCATACCGCTTCCAATCGATGCTCCGCCCACTGCTGCCATCCCGCTGATTCCCGTGATGCTTGTGGCACGCCTGTGTGCCGCTCCACCGCCGAGATGTGGCACTTCCTCTCCCGGTCCAAAGTTCACGGGAGAGTCCAAAGTCCGGTGGAGTTCCGTTACCCGCTTTTGCACACGGCACTCTTGCCTTGCCCGCGAAGTCTCCACTCTCTCTCGATCTCCATCCTTGGTCTCCAAACTCTCTCGCTCTCCTTCATTGGTCTCCAAACTCTCTCGCTCTCCTTCGTTGGTCTCCAAACTCTCTCGCTCTCCTCGCCGCGCCGTTACTACGCGAATTCGCCGCGTATCTGGCAAGCGGCCGGCCATCTGCTGCTGTTTTTATTTGTGGGGAGTTATTCAACTCCTCACATTCCCCCCTTACTTCGGGAAACATTTTAAACTTGTTCCTACTCTCCGGCGTTTTCTTGTTTATCCTAGCCTTTGAGTCCTTGTGATTCCCGCGGCGCTCCCTCGTTGCTCCCTCGATTCTCCCACGACGCTCTTAACTCCGTTGAGTTTCTACAGCGCTGGCCATCCTCCTCGTAGCAACTTGAATCTCCCGCGCCGATATCTTTCCTGACTCCACTGGGATATCGATACTCGTGTGCTATCGATCCCCAGCTCGCTGCTCATCGCTGCGTTCTACTTCTTTTATTTGCTTCCTCCGCCTGGTCACACCATTCGTGTGTGATCGATGTGCGATATCGATATCGACGGTGCGGCGTTGCCACCTGCTCGTTGCGATATTTCCACCTTTGGCCGATATTACCATTTGACGTGTACCCATCGATCGCACTTTCATCTAGTGCCAATCGATCGCCTATCGAGGCGCCCCCTTCCCTGGTTCATGGTGATTTTGCAACTTTCTAGGTAAGTTTTCGCATTTCCTCTTTCCTTTCTACTTCATCCTTTCTGTCTCCACACGACCTCTCTCGTCTCTCGTCTCTCTCTCTCGCCCTTCAATCGTCCTCGGCCGGCTGAGCCTGGCTTTACGCTGGCAACACTCGAAAGCTGGTGCGGAGAGGACTTCGCATTTGCTTCGCTGCAGGTAAGTATTTTGGTGTCGCTTGGCTGCTTCCTGTATTAACCCAATATTGATTTCAGGACGCTGAAGCTGCCATGTATGCCCCTTACTTCTGGCCCCTGTTTCAGCCGCGTTTCCCGTTCTATGCCGGTTTTTTTTTTTTTTTAACTCTGTTTTTCGTTTCATTTAACTTTTATTTCTGCTCCTCGAACACTCTCATGCCCGCCAGCCCCAACCGGACGCGGAACGCGCGCCGCTCTCTCCATACGCGCACGCTGCGCCTGCCGCCCAGGATGCGAGCCTCCTGTACCACCGGTGCCTCCGCGATCCCTTCGGGCCACTCCGTCTCCGCGATTTCTCGCCATCGCTGGCCCTCCGGCGCCGACACCGTCCGCGACAACTTCGGCCGGGCCACCACCTCGGACACTTCGGGCGCCGAGTGCTGCCGCTTGAGCGGAGGACGGCCGTTTTCCACGGGCGCTCCCGGTAGGCGTTGGCGTCGATGGCCCTGTCCTCGGCGTCGTTGGTCCGGTGCTCGGCGTCGGTGGTGCCCACTGCTCCGGTCTGCCACGGGTCCTGGGGTCCAGCGGGCTCACCCGGGGACCACATTCTTCCCAGATCCGGCGTTCTTTCGTCGCTGCCGTCTCCTCCGCGGGTCCCTCCGGCCAGGTCCAGACAACCGTCTGCTGTCGCCACCTTACCCCTTCGGCCACGAACGTCCGGGTGCTGTGGCTCACGTGGGCCGCCGGTATGTCTGTCCGGATGTGTTGCTGCTGCGGTGGTGGCTGCTGCTGCTGTGGTGGCTGCTGCTGCTGTGGTGGCTGCTGCTGCGGTGGCTGCTGCTGCGGTGGTGGCTGCTGCTGCGGTGGCTGCTGCTGCTGCGGTGGCTGCTGCTGCGGTGGCTGCTGCTGCGGTGGTGGCTGCTGCTGCGGTGGCTGCTGCTGCTGCGGTGGCTGCTGCTGCGGTGGCTGCTGCTGCGGTGGTGGCTGCTGCTGCGGTGGCTGCTGCTGCGGTGCTGGCTGCTGCTGCGGTGGCTGCTGCTGCTGCGGTGGCTGCTGCTCGTGCCTCGGCGTGGGCGGTCGCGCTGGCGTCCACTGTGGTGACCCCTCGTACCGCGGTGTGGGCGGGATTTCGGGCAGCCACCGCGGAGGCGAGGGCGCCCAATCGTCTGCCACTTCTTGCGGCGGGGTGCAGGGTTCGGGCGCATACCTCGGCGT
Organism: Drosophila suzukii; assembly: GCF_043229965.1. Lineage (NCBI taxonomy): Eukaryota > Metazoa > Arthropoda > Insecta > Diptera > Drosophilidae > Drosophila > Drosophila suzukii. The sequence continues at coordinate 15,504,671 of NW_027255896.1, read as the reverse complement.
AGGTGGGTACCCCGGGTTTTCCCACAGCTGCGTCTCCTCCTCCTCGGCCATCCGTAGTTGGGCCTGCCACTCCGGCGTCTCCTCCATCTCCTTCAACCGCCGCTCCTCGTCTCGCCTTCGCGCCTCGCACTTGCGCCGGAACTTCCACGTAGCCGCTGCCACAGCCTCGGCATGGCTAACGGGAGCCGGCTGGTCCTGGGGCGGTTCTTCACTGGCCCACTCCACCTGCGCCGCGCCAGTCGGGATGCGTCCGTCGGCCCGGTTGAACGCCTTGCGAAGCCGCCATCGCCGTTGCTCCACCCGCGGGTCCTCCACCAACTCGACGTCGCTGTCGGAGCTGATCACCGGATCGGGGACGCCCCGCCCGGAGATCCGCCGCGAGGTTCGGGTAGGCCGGGCTGTCGACCATCCTTTCCCCGGGCTGGATCCTCCGGACGGCTGGTGGGCAGCCATCATCCTGCGCGCTTCGCTCCTCGTCACACGTGTGCTCATTATGCTCGTTGATTTTGATTGTGCAACTGGAGCCTGGGCTCCCTTTAACGACACCTCGGTTCCGAGCCTTCCTCTTTGCTCAATCCCGCTATTTCCATCGGCCTCTCCTTCTTACTACCCAGATCTACGGTACAGCTCTCTGCTCTGTGCCGTCTTCCCCCTTCCTTCGGCAGACTTTTGATGCGTGTTTTTTCTTTTCCTCCGATCAGTCCCAATCGAGACCTTAGACGCTCTGGTTCGCTCCCTTTGTGTTCTTAACGTTCTCCTGATGTCCTTTATGTGTTTCATCGAGCCTTTGTAGATGCCCTGTAGTATCCTTGGAGGTATCCTTGGAATTTGTTCGTAGTATCCTTTGGGAATCCTTGCAGGTATCCTTGGACTCTTTCCGTAGTACCCTTTGGGAATCCTTGGACGTATCCTTTGACTCCTTTCGTAGTATCCTTTGGGCATCCTTGGGGGTATCCTTGGACTCCTTTCGTAGTATCCCTTGGGCATCCTTGGAGGTATCCTTGGGATCCTTTCGTAGTGTCTTTTGGTCATCCTTGGAGGTATCCTTGGACTCCCTTCGTAGTATCCTTTGGCCATCCTTGGAGGTATCCTTGGGATCCTTTCGTAGTATCCTTTTGTCATCCTTGGAGGTATCCTTGGACTCCTTTCGTAGTATCCTTCGGGCATCCTTGGAGGTATCCTTGGACTCCTTTCGTAGTATCCTTTGGGCATCCTTGTAGGTATCCTTGGGATCCTTTCGTATTATCCTTTGGTCATAGTTGGAGGTATCCTTGGACTTTTAATGTTGTTTTGCATCTGTTGTGTCTGCTTGCTGTAGCCGCTCGATTGTGTTTTCCGTTTGTTGCTGTTTCAGCTCGCTTACGTGAATGGTCCGCTCTTTCTTTGTGTTTATGTGTCGTATTTTGCAGATTACTGGTGACGCAAAACCTATGACTTGGTAAGGTCCGTCGTATCTTGGGGCCAATTTTGCTGCGAACCCCTCGGCCGCTTTTGATAAATGGTGTTCCTTGGCCCACACGACGTCACCCACCTTTGGCGTCCATTGCCTCCTCCTTGGGTTATAATGCCTAGCCTGGTCCTGGGATGCTTTCTCCAGGTTCCGCCTTACAATCTCGAAGATTTCCCTGAGTTTGTTAGCATTCTCTTCCGGGGTCTCTGTCGGTCGTCCGGTCCCTACCGTTTCTCTGTCGTATAGGGCGCTCGGTAGTCTTGGTTCTCTGCCTTGGGTAATGAACGACGGTGTGTAACCTGTGGATTCTGAAACGCTCGTGTTTACTGCCAGCATGATTTCTGGCCATTTTTCGTCCCAGTCTCTTTGGTTCTGCCCTGCGAACTGCGCAATCATTGTCTTCACCGTCCTATTGGCTCTCTCAGTCGGGCTCTCCTGTGGGGTGTATGGAGCTGTGAACTGTTGCCTGGCTCCCATTTCGGCCAGGAAACTCTTGAAGGTTTTGCTGGTAAACTGGACTCCGTTGTCCGTTATGATTATTTTGGGGACCCCATACCTCGCGATTATGCGTTCTTTAAAAGCTTTCTTTAGGGATTCGGCCGTCGCGCTTCGCAGCGGCACCAACTCAGTCCACTTGGAGAACCTGTCTATCAATACCAGCAGCATTTGGTTGCCGTGCTTCGAACGCGGCAGGGGTCCGACGAAGTCCGCACATACCGTAGCCCATGGTTCCTCTGGCACCTGCGTAAGCATTTTCCCAGCCATTTGCATCTGATTCGGCTTGAACCTCATCATGTCTCGCATGCTCGCACGTGGGCTCGGGCGTCTCTGTGCATTCCTGGCCAGTAGTACCGGGCTGTCAGACGTGCTATTGTCTTTCAGCTTCCTACATGGCCAGCCGCCGGTGAGTCGTGGTTCTCCTTCAGCACCGTTTCCCGTAGAGCTTTCGGGACGCACATCTTCCATGTTGCAACATCTTCGCTGCCCGCTCTATGAGGTATATTCCTGTACAGGGTGTCACACTCCATCACGTAGTCTGGATACTTTTGCGGCTGGGTCCTTATCTTTTCGCGCATTTCCAGAATCCAGCTGCATGCTGCAGAAGCTTCCGCCGTCTCCTTGATCCCTCGAAGCGTTTCCGGCAGTGGCTGCCTTGACAAAGCGTCCACCACGTTGAGTTGCCCTTTCCTGTACGCTATTTCGAAGTCGTACTGCTGCAACTCCAGGGCCCATCTGGCGATCCTCCCTGAAGGGCTCTCTATGCTGTTGAGCCACTTCAGTGCCATGTGGTCGGTTACTACTTTAAAGTGGTAACCTTCCAGATACGGCTTGAGCTTTCGGATTGCCCAGACGATTGCCAAGCACTCCTTCTCGGTTGTTGAGTAATTCTTCTCAGCGCCGTTGAGCGTTCGGCTTGAGTAAGAGATTACCTTTTCGCCTCGTTCAGTTTCCTGGGTCAAGATTGCCCCGATGCCGTAGTCGCTTGCGTCAGTTTGCAAGATGAATGGTTTGTCGAAGTCCGGGCATGCCAGTACGGGGTCTGCGACGAGTCTTGCCTTCACCTCTTCGAACGCCGTCTGATGTTCCTGTGTCCACACCCATTTATTGCCCTTGCGTAGCAGATCGTTGAGAGGTTTGACTATTTTTGCGAAGTCAGGTACAAACCGGCGGTACCATGATGCTACGCCCAGGTACTGTCGGAGCTCTCTTACTGTCGATGGTGGTTCTAGATCGGCCTGCTGCCTGCTGTCCGCTTTCAGTGGGATTTGCCAGTACCCATCCTTTAGGTCCAAGCTGCTGATGTACCGTGCTTCCCTCAGTTGGTCGAGAATATAATTTATTCGGGGCATCGGGTAGGCATCTTTTACAGATTTGGCGTTTATTTGCCTAAAGTCGACGCACAGTCTCCATTTGCCCGTTTTTTTTCTAACCATCACGATGGGAGAACTGTATGGGCTTGTTGAGTGTTCTATGTATCCCATTTGGAGAAGCTCGTCCACCTTCGCATTGATCTCCCCTTGAACTTTCGGATTCTTGGGATAGAATCGCTGCTTTATTGGTTTGTCGTCTTTCATCGTGATCTGATGCTCTGCCATGTTTGATGTTCCCTTCATGCTGCTGAAAGTCGATAGCTCTGCCTCCTGGAATTTCGTCGTGTCGTCATCTTCGCTTGCCCGTTGTACGACTGCCACCGACAACTTTTCCTCGAGCCATCCCTTGTGACGATTCCTGGCCGGTATTATCACTTCGTGTCCAGCGCACTTAATTTCGGTACCGACTTGTGTTAGAAAGTTCCATCCCAACACCAATGAATCCACTACTCCTGGTAGTATCAGCAGGCTCATGCTCAGTCGCATGTTCCCGAACGCGATTTCCACTTCCAGCTGCTCATCGATTCCGCCACATCTTCCGTCTGCCAACCTAACTTGCCGTCGTATCCTCGTAATCTTTCCGAGGGCAGCCAGGTCGTCCGCCAGCTCTTTGCTTATAAAGCTTGCTGTTGCCCCGGTGTCGATTGTGGCCTTGTATGTGCCCCCACCAATCGTCACCGCTGCGGACAACTGCTGCTCCTCCTCGATCAGCTTTCCCGTTAGTTTGGAGAGGTAGCATCTTGCGACCCCCGCTCACCTCTCTGCGGCTGAGATCGCTGGGCATTTCCCGCCTGCTGGCAGCATTCAACGCTCCTGACGCCAACTCTCCCGCACACCCAGCAGAACAACAGGCGTTGGTGCCGACATCCCCGCGCCCAGTGTCCATGACCGCCGCACTTTCGGCAGGCCTCCTGGGGGTCTGTGATGTGTGTCGTTTCACGAGGCCTTTGTGTTGTACTTGGTGGCTTCCAAACATTGTTTGCTGGTTGCATCTGTTGCTGTTGTGGTGGTGTCCATTGGCCTCCGCGTGGTGCTCCTGTTGCCTGCTGCCGTGGTACTCGGTTAGGTGGCGACCATTGGTCGTTTCCCCGCGTCTCCTGGATTCCTGTCTCTTCGCATTTTCTGCATGTTACCTGCGCTGGCGATGCCGACTTGTTCTTCGAGAATTTGTTTTCCTTCGCGAACGCTTCCCGCTCCTTTTCGAGTTCTTCTTACTCGTCTGCTAATATCATCAGCGTGTCCAGGTCCGACACTTTGTATGCCCTTAGGAAGATCCTTAGACTGGGGGTGCAGTTCTCCTTGATGATTCTTAGGGTCTCTATAGTGGAGTAATTAAGTGGCCTCACCATCGTCTGCATGTCGATCATGTAGTCTTTGAACGACTCGCTGAAGCCCTGCTTCCGTTGCCTGACCTGATCCGCCAGCCTGGTGAAGAAGTCTCTCGGTAGAAAGTATGTGTGGAAACTATCTATGAACTCCGCCCAGGTTTTCCATTGTTTGTTGTTGGCGATGAACCACTTCAAAGCCCTTCCCTTCAGCAATTCAGGCATCGCTCGGGGAATCATGTCTAACTCCAAGCCGTATGTGTTGGCGGACCATTCCACCTGCTCAAGGAACTCGAACGGTTTTTCCGCCCCGTCGAACCTGAACGACCATTCGCGGACCTGTTTAGCGATCCTTGCATAGTCTGATTGATTGGGTCTCGAGATCAGCGCTGTTGTTTTCCTGTCTTGGCTTGATTCTCTCCTGTTTGCCTCCTTTTGTAGGTTGTCAACGCTCAGGCTTGCCACTAAGTTGTCCCCTTCGGCGGTTGTTAACGTGATGCTGGGGCCGGCTTTGTCGTGGTATGTGGCTTTCAAATCGGCCCAGATGTCAACGAGTTGTGGGTCATTATCCGTTTCTGAGTAATACTCGGATAATGCTTTTCTCATGTCCTCTAATCTGCCGTCCAGGGTGACATTAAGCCTCTGTGCGACATTGGCGAAATCCTCCTTTTTAAGTCGGTAGATCCACTTCTTCCCCATTCTGTTTTGCTTTCACTGCTGGGACAATCACGTTGGGCGCCAGATGTAACGAACTGATTTTTATGGTCTGCTCGCTACGAGATTCGTGCGGCTAGCTCAGTATATTATGTGTTCGTCCCACCAAATTTATATTAACGTGACCGCCCAGTAACTCAGTGAGAAAGCATAGAATTCACGGGTTCGTATTGGGTTTTATTGCGGGTATATTATTACAAGTATCTTAGTCGCTTGGTTGGCCTTGACTCGTTGCTTGTGACCCTCGGTGCTTCTGACGGCCCTGATTGACTCGACGACCTCTCGCCTTGACGACTCGGTGCTCTAGTCCTGTAGCTCCCTGAAGATACTCGCAGCTCCCTGAAGATCCTCGCCGCTCCCTGAAGATCCTCGCAGCTCCCTAAAGGCGCTCGCTCGCTGCTCACTTGTCACGCGTGACTTGGTGACTGCCGGTAACGACTCGGAATCGCGAGGGGTATCAGCCGTACGGGCTTAGGGAAGCGTCACCGTTCTCAGACTAGGGTGAACAGAAGCTGCGCTCTCCAGGATCGCTCCTTTCGACACACCGCCGCCTGTCCCTTGCTCTGTCCCGGATGGTCCCACTGGGTTTCTGCTCAGCCCGCGCGGACAGTCAAGGCGGAACGCCAGGAAGCTGCCTCGCGCCTTACTTCGCTTCCACGCCTAGTGTAAACGAACGTTCCACCCTAGCCTCACCCTTTTGCCTTTTGTCCGGGACGTTTCCGTGTGGCTTTTGGTACTCGGGGTTCGGGCAGGCCGCTCCGGGACCTCGCAAGTCGAATCCGTAGGGCTCTCCTGGATAATTGCACTCGAGACCGTACCGATCGACCGCTCTCCCTTCTGGTTTGTTATACTCGTTATCGTCCAAGCAGAACGCCAGGACTTTGTTGATAGGGTTAAACCGACCGCCTTGACCTATCAGTGATGCCCTCTGGACCTCAGCTACCTACGTCTCAGTTCGGAGATTCCTGGTATCCCAATCCCGAACGTCTCGACGTAGCAATCTTGCTCCTCGTACTTCTCGACTCCTCGACTTGACTTGCTGTTGCTCCCTTGTAGACTATCTAGTTGATTAACTGTTCACTTTGGTATCTGATTGATCTTGACGGTTTGACTCCTCGTGATCGACTGATCCAGCTGCCAGCGCTCTGCGGCCTTATATAGGGCCTTCGTGAACCGTTGTTTCCTTTTTGCGCACGGCCCGCTGGATCTTTCCACTCCGGGTCCAAAGTCCGTGACTCCTGGTTGACCCACTTGTCCTTCACGTACCGCTTCCAACCGATGTTCTGCCCACTGCTGCCGTCCCGCTGATTCCCGTGATGCTTGTGGCACGCCTGTGTGCCGCTCCACCGCCGAGATGTGGCACTTCTTCTCCCGGTCCAAGGTTTACGGGAGAGTTCAAAGTACGGTGGACTCCCGTTGTCCCCACATAGCACTGTTGCTCTGCCCGGCAAGTCTCCACTCTCTCCATATCCGTTCCTTGGTTTCCAAACTCTCTCGATCTCCATCCATGTTCTCCAAACTCTCTCGCTCTTCATTCTTGGTCTCCAAACTCTCTCGTTCTCCATCCTCTCCTCGCCGCGCCGTTACTACGCGAATTCGCCGCGTATCTGGTAAGCGGCCGGCCATCTGCTGCTGCTTATATTTGTGGGGAGTTATTCAACTCCTCACATTCCCCCCATACTTCGGGAAACAGTTAAGACTTGTTCCTACTCTCCGGCGTTTCCTTGCATATCCTAGCCTTGGAGTCCTTGTGATGCCTCCTTCGATTCCCGAGGCTCTCCCTCGATGCTCCCTCGACGCTCTTAACTCTATTGAGTTTCTACAGCCATGGTCATCCTCCTTGTAGCAACTTGAAATCTCCCGCGCCGATGTTTCCCATGTTTCCACTGGGACATCGATACTCATGGGCTATCGATCCCCAGCTCGCTGCTCATTGCTGCGTCCCACTCCTTTCCACTGTTCCTCCGCCTGGTAACACCATCCGTGCGTGATCGATGTTTCTTCGACTATCGATACCGACGGTGTGGCGTTGCCACCTGCTCGTTGCGATATTTCCACCTTTTGCTGATATTTCCATTTTCGTGTGTCCATCGATCGCCCTATCGTCCAGTGCCAATCGATCGCCTATCGAGGCGCCTCCTTCCCTGGCTCATGGTGATTTTGCAACATTCTAGGTACGTTTTCGCATTTCTTCACTCCTCTCTATTTCATCCTTTCTCTCTCCATACGTTCTCTCTCGTCTCTCTCTCGCCCTTTAGTCGACCTCAGCCGGCTGAGCCTGGCTCCACGCTGGCAACACTCGAGAGTGGGTGCGGAGAGGACTTCGCATTTGCTTCGCAGCAGGTGAGTATTTTCGTATTCGTTTGGCTGCTTCCTGCATTAACCCAATTTGAATTTCAGGATGCCGAAGCTGACATGTATGCGCCTTTCTTCTGGCCCCGTTTTCAGCCGCGTTTCCCTTCCTATGCCGGTTTCAAACTTTGTTTCGTTTTCTTTTCTTTTTAAACTTTATTTGGCTGCTCCTCAAACACTCTCGTGCCCGCGAGCCCCAACCTGACTCGGAACGCGCGCCCCTCTCTCCCATCTCATTCACCGCCGGTGCCTCCATGATCCCTTTGGGCCTCTCGTGCTCCGCGATCTCTCGCCATCGCTGACTCTCCGGCGCCGACTTCATCTTCATCAACTTTAGCCTGGCCACCACCTCGGTGATTTCGGGCGCGGAGTGCCGCCTTTTTAGCGGAGGACGGCCACTGTATACGGGCTCGGGCCACACCCAGGGCCCCCTTTCCAGCGGCTCGTTTTGTTCCGGTTTTGCCGTCGGGCCGTCTGTTGCTGCTGATGCCGGTGTCGTCGGTGTCGGTGGTGTCCATGGCTCCGGTCTGCCGCGGGTCCTGGGGTCCAGCGGGCTCACCCGCGGACCCCTCTCCACCCAAATTCGGGGCTCCTCCGTCGCCGCCGTCTCCTCCGCGGGTCCCTCCGGCCAGGTCCAAGCGACCGTCTGCTGCCGCCACCTCACCCCTTCGCCCACGAACGTCCGGGTACTGTGGCTCATGTGGGCCGGCGGTATGTCCGTCCGGATGTGTTGTCCCATCGGGTTCCCTTGCTGTTGCTGCGGCGGATCGGCTGGTTGCTGCTGGCGTTGCTCGCGTTGTGGCTGGTGTTGTCGTTCGGGCTGCTGCTGCGGTGGTGGCTGTTCAAGCTGTTCCGGTTGCTGCTGCGGTAGTGGCTGCTCGCGTTGTGGCTGCTGTTGTCGCTCGGGCTGCTGCAGCGAAGTTGACTGCTCGAACCTTGGCGTGGGTTTTCTTGCTAGCGTCCACTGCGGTGATCCCTCGTACCGCAGCGTGGGTGAGATTTCGGGCAGCCACCGCGGAGGTGAAGGCACCCAGTCTTATGCGACTTCTGGTGGCGGGATGCAGTGCTCGGGCGCATACCTCGGTGTGGGTGGGTACTCCGAGTTCTCCCACAGCTGCTGCTGCCGTCCTCAGTTGGGCCTGCCACTGCGGCGATTCCTACATATCCTTCAACCGCCGCTCCTCGCTCCGCCGTCGCGCCTCGCACTTCCGGCGATACTCCAACGTAGCCGTTGCCACAGACTCGGCATGGCTACCGGGAGCCTGCTGGTCCTGGGGCGGCTCCTTGCTGGCCCATTCGACCTCCGCCGCGCCAGTCGGAATGCGGCCGTCGGCCCGGTTGACAGCTCTGCGAAGCCGCCATCGCCGCTGCTCCACCCACGGGTCTTTCACCAACTCAACGTCGCTGTCGGAGCTGATGACCGGCTCGGGAACGCCCCGCCCGGAGATCCGCCGCTAGGTTCGGGTAGGCCGGGCTGTCGACCATCCTTTCCCCGGGCTGGATCCTCCGGACGGCTGGTGGGCAGCCATCATCCTTGCTCTCTCAGTCAGGTTCTCCTGTGGGGTGTATGGAGCTGTGAACTGTTGCTTGGTTCCCATTTCGGCCAGGAAACTCTTGAAAATTTTGCTGGCAAACTGTACTCCGTTGTCCGTTATGACTATTTTCGGGACCCCATACCTCGCGATTATGCGTTCTCTAAAAGCTTTCCTTAGGGATTCGGCCGTCGCGCTTCGCAGCGGCACCAATTCAGTCCACTTGGAGAACCGGTCTATCAATACCAGCAGCATTTGGTTGCGGTGCTTCCGTAGCTCATGGTTCCTCTGGCACCTGCGTTAGCATTTTCCCAGCCATTTGCATCTAATTCGGCTTGAATCTTATGCATGTCTCGCATCCTCGCACGCGGACTCGGGCGTCTCTGTGCATTCCTGGCCAGTAATACCGGGCTGCCAGACGTGCTATTGTCTTTCGGCTTCCTACATGGCCAGCCGCCGGTGAGTCATGGTTCTCCTTCAGCACCGTTTCCCGTAGAGCTTTCGGGACGCACATCTTCCATGTTGCGACATCCTCGCTGCCCGCTCTATGAGGTATATTCCTGTACAGGGTGTTACCCTCCATCACGTAGTCCGGATACTTTTGCGACTGGGTCCTTATCTTTTCGCGCATTTCCAGAATCCAGATGCATGCTGCAGAAGCTTCCGCCGCCGACGTCTCCTTGATCCCTCGAAGCGTTTCCGGTAGTGGCTGCCTTGACAAAGCGTCTGCCACCACATTGAGTGGTCCTTTTCTGTACGCTATTTCGAAGTCGTACTGCTGCAACTCCAGGGCCCATCTGGCAATCCTCCCTGAAGGGCTCTCTATGCTGTTGAGCCACTTCAGCGCCATGTGGTCACATACTACTTTATAGTGGAAACCTTCCAGATACGGCTTGAGCTTTCGGATCGCCCAGACGATTGCCAAGCATTCCTTCTCGGTCGTTGAGTAATTCTTCTCAGCGCCGTTGAGCGTTCGGTTCGAGTAAGAGATTACCTTTTCGCCTCGTTCAGTTTCCTGGGTCAAGATTGCCCCGATGCCGTAGTCGCTCGCGTCAGTTTTGCAAGAAGAACGTTTTGTCGAACTCCGGGCACGTCAGTACGGGGTCTGCGACGAGTCTTGCCTTCACCTCTTCGATCGCCGTCTTATGTTCCTGTGTCCACACCCACTTATTGCCCTTGCGTAGCAGATCGTTGAGAGGCTTGACTATTTTTGCGAAGTCAACCGGCGGTACAATGATGTTAAGCCCAAGTACTGTCGGAGCTCTCTTACTGTCGATGGTGGTTCTAGTTCGGCGATGGCTGCTACCTTTACCGGATCTGTGCCTATTCCTTCGCTAGTCACTCGATGACCAAGATACAACAGCTCTTTCTTGAAAAATTGGTACTTCTCCGGGTTTAGCCTCCGATTTGTCTCCTTTAGCCGTCGGAACACTTCCTTCAGGTCACCCTTGGGTTCTTCCAGCGAGCGACCGATCACTATGATATCATACTGATAATCAAATGCGTGCGGCGACATTTCGGGACCGATTACCCAGTCCAGCACCCGATGAAACGTCGCAGACGCCGAATGAAGTCCGAATGGCATTACTCACCACTGGAATAAGCCTTTTCCGGGCACTGTAAACACCGTGTACTGCCCGCTGTCTGTCTTAGGTCCAAGCTGCTGATGAACCGTGCTTCCCTCAGTTGGTCGAGAATATAATTTATTCGGGGCATCGGGTAGGCATCCTTTATTGACTTGGCGTTGATTTGCCTAAAGACGCACAGTCTCCATTTGCCCGTTTTTTTTTAACCAACACGATGGGAGATCTGTATGGGCTTGTTGAGTGTTCTATGTATCCCATCTGGCAAAGCTCGTCCACCCTCGCATTGATCTCCCCTGGAACTTTCGGATTCTTGGGGTAGTAACGCTGCTTCATTGGTTTGTCGTCTTTCATCGTGATCTGATGCTCTGCCATGTTCGATGTTCCTTTCATGCTGCTGAAACTCGATAGCTCTGCCTCCAGAAATTTCGTGGTGTCGTCCTTTTCTCTTGCCCCTTGTAAGATTGCCACCGACAGCTTCTCCTCGAGCCATCCCTTGTGTCGATTCCTGGCCGGTATTATCACTTCGTGTCCAGCGCACTTAATCTCGTTACCGACTTGTGTTAGAAAGTTCCATCCCAACACCAATGAGGATTCATTACTACCCCTGGTAGTATCAGCAGGATCATGCTCAGTCGCTTGTTCCCGAACGCTATTTCCACCTCCAGCTGCTCATCGATTCCGCCACATCTTCCGTCTGCCAACCTAACTTGCCGTCGAATCCTCGTAATCTTCCCGAGGACAGCCAGGTTGTCCGCCAGTTCTTTGCTTATAAAGCATGCTGTTGCCCCAGTGTCGATTGTGGCCTTGTATGTGCCCCACCAATCGTCACCGCTGCGGACAACTGCTGCTCCTCCACGATCAGCTTTCCCGTTAGTTTTGAGAGGTAGCAGCTTGCGACCCCCGCTCGCCTCTCTTCGGCTGAGATCGCTGGGCTTTTTCCGTCTGCTGGCAGCATTCGACGCTCTGACACCTACTCTCCCGCACACCCAGCAGAACAACAAGCGTTGGTGCCTACACCCCCGCACCCAGTGTCCATGACCACCGCACTTTTGGCAGGCCTCCTGGGGGTCTGTGATGTGTGTCGTTTCAGGAGGCCTTTGTGTTGTATTTGGTGGCCTCCAAACAGTGTTTGCTGGCTGCATCTGTTGCTGTTGTGGTGGTGTCCATTGGCCTCCCCATGGTGCTCCTGTTGCCTGATGCCGTGGGACTCGGTTGGGTGGCGACCATTGGTCGTTTCCCCGTATCTCCTGGGTTCCTGTCTCTTCGCATCTTCTGCATGTTACCTGCGTTGGTGATGCCGACTTGGTCTTTTTGGGGATTTTTTTCTTGCGCGAACGCTTCCCGCTCCTTTTCGAGTTCTTCATACTCATCTGCTAATATCATCAGCGTGTCCAGGTCCGACACTTTGTACGCCCTTAGGAAGATCCTTAGACTTGGGGTGCAGTTTTCCTTGATGATCCTTCGGGTATCTTTCGCGAAATAATTAATTCCATCATCTGCATGTCGATCATGTAGTCTCTGAACGACTCGCTGAAGCCCTGCTTCCGTTGTCTGACGTGATCCGCCAGCCTGGTGAAGAAGTCTCTCGGCAGAAAGTATGTGTGGAAACTATCTATGAACTCCGCCCAGGCTTTCCATTGTTTGTTGTTGACGATAAACCACTTCAAAGCCTTTCCCTTAAGCAATTCCGGCATCGCTCGGGGAATCATGTCTAACTCCATGCCGTATGTGTTTGCGGACCATTCCACCTGCTCCAGGAACTCGAACGGTTTTTCCGCCCCGTCGAACCTGAACGACCATTCGCGGACCTGTTTGGCGATCCTTGAATAGTCTGACTGACTTGGTCTCGAGATCAGCGCTGTTGTTTTCCTGTCTTGGCTTGATTCTCTCCTGTTTGCCTCTTTTTGTAAGTTGTCAATGCACAGGCTTGCCACTAGGTTGTCCCCTTCGGCGTTCGTTAACGTGATGCTCGGGACGGCTTTGTCGTGGTAGTAGCCTCCAACTCAGCCCAAGTGTCGACGAGTTGTGGGTTATTATCCGTTTCTGAGTAATACTCGGATAATGCCTTTCTCATGTCTTCTAATCTGCCGTCCAGGGTGACATTAAGCCTCTGTGCGACATTGGCGTAGTCCTCCTTTTTAAGCCGGTAGATCCACTTCTTTCCCATTCTGTTTAAGTTGCTTTCACTGCTGGAACAATCACGTTGGGCGCCAGATGTAACAAACTGATTTTTGTGGTCTGCTCGCTACGAGATTCGTGCGGCTAGCTCAGTAGATTGTGTGTTCATCCCACCAAATTTATACAAACGTCTTGGTAGCTTGGTGGGCCTTGACTCGTCACTTGTGGCCTTCTGTACTTCCGACGGTCCTGGTTATCTCGACGACCTCCCGTCTTGTTGACTCGGTGCACCAGTCCTGTAGCGCCCTGAAGATCCTTGCGGCTTCCTGAAGGTGCTCGCTTGCTGCTCGTCCATGACGCATTGACTCGGTGACTGCCGGTAACGACCCGGCCTCGCGAGGGGGTCAGCCGTACTCTGCTCTGTCCCGGATGGTCCCACTGGGGTTACTTCTCAGCCCGTGCGGACAGTCAAGGCAGAACGCCAGGAAGCTGACTCGCGCTTTACTTCGCTTCTACGCCTAGTATAAACGAACGTTCCACCCTAGCCTCACCCTCCTGCGTGTTGTCCGGGACGTTTCCGTGTGGCTCGCTCTGCGTTGCGTGGCTGTCGTGATGTGGTGGCTGGTTTGCTGCTAACGCTATCTTGCGCACTGCTCCTGGCGGTGCTGGCTGCGCGGCTGGACGTAGCGTGGCTTTTGGTACTCGGGGTTCGGGCGGACGCCGCTCCGGGACCTCGCAAGTCGAAACCGTAGGGCTCTCCTGGACAACTCCACTCGAGACCGTACCAATCGACCGCTCTCCCTTCTGGCTTGCTGTACTTGGGATTCGGACACGACGCTCCGGGACCTCGCAAGTCGAAACCGTAGGGCTCTCCTGGACAACTCCACTCGAGACCGTACCGATCGACCGCACTCCCTTCTGGCTTGTTATACTCGTTATCGTCCAAGCAAAACGCCAGGACTTTGTTGATAGGGTTAAACCGACCGCCTTGACCTATCCGTGATGCCCTCTGGACCTCAGCTACCTGCGTCTCAATTCGGAGATTCCCAATTATCCCAATCCCAAACGTCTCGACGTAGCAATCTTGCTCCCGTAGGTTCCCACGGCGCTGCTTTTCCGACGACTCGACTTGCTGTTGCTCCCTCGTAGACTTTCTAGTTGATTAACTGTTCACTTTGGTATCTGATTGATCTTGACGGTTTGACTCCTTGTGATCGACTGATCCAGCTGCCAGTTATTTCCCGTTATTTCCTTTTTGCGCAAGACCCGCTGTATCTTTCCACTCCGGGTCCAAAGTCCGTGCCTCCTGGATGACCCACTTGTCGTTCCCGTACCGCTTCCAATCGATGCTCCGCCTACTGCTGCCATCCCGCTGATTCCCGTGATGCTTGTGGCACGCCTGTGCGCCGCTCCACCGCCGAGATGTGGCACTTCTTCTCCCGGTCCAAGGTTTACGGGAGAGTCCAAAGTACGGTGGAGTCCCGTTATCCCCACATGGCACTCTTGCTCTGCCCGGCAAGTCTTCACTCTCTCCTTATCAGCTCCTTGGTCTCCAAACTCTCTGGATCTCCATCCTTGGTCTCCAAACTCTCTCGATCTCCATCCTTGGTCTCAAAACTCTCTCGTTCTCCATCCTCTCCTCGCCGCGCCGTTACTACGCGAATTCGCCGCGAATCTGGTAAGCGGCCGGCCATCTGCTGCTGCTGCTGCTTATATTTGTGGGAAGTTATTCAACTCCTCACAAAAGCCTGAAATTTAGGAAAAACTTAAACACACGTGTACCTTGATTATATATATTGATATTTCCTGTTCCTGAGAGCCTTTTTTGTCCTCGTTGTTTGCCTAGAATCAAAAAGATGTCGTAGTCAAGAGCAGAGGGCTCCTGCCGACCGAGAATGAGTGGTGCCCATGGTTGGGTGGCGCTTGGCTAGGTCATCGATAGCCACCAAATTTAATCCATTTTCCCGTCATTATTTGTAGATATTTGCCTTTGTTTACGTTTCTGTCCTTAGTGATGACCGATAGATTAGTGACGTGAGACAGCGGAGTTGTCGATACTTATGTTGCTAGTTGTGGCATTAGGGGTTCTCTGCCCTGAGATAAAACTGAGCTAGTGGCACTGCCACCGAAAACTATAGTTCGTAACCTATTGGCGCCCAATTTAAACAAAATAAATTGTCGAGGCGTCGACGTCTCGCCCATTTATGACCCTGCCGCCCCCGCCTTCACGACCTATGTCTTGCAACGTAGATTGCAATTGCTAGGGAGTGGTGACGGGGAAGTCAGCTGCGTAGGGAAATTGAAAGTAGAGCGGGAGGCTGGTCGGCGGACATTGCCGACGACTTGCTCCGGATCACAGGACACCAGTGAACCGTTGATGGCATTCTGGAGCAAACCAAGATTTGCATCACGGGATGCACTGAAGAAAATCTATAATAATTTCTGTAATAAAGTAGTTTTAGAGCTTGTATTTTGTTTTTCATTTATTTAAAATGTTTTTTGTTAGGAAGTTGGGTTTATGGGTTTTCTCCCCGTCCTGGATTTCTAATTTTATGTCGGTTGTAAACTTGATTGCGTAACCGTGACCCGTGGCAACCCTACGCGCTGCACGGTTACCTTGATTTAAAATAGTAAAAGAGGACGGGAAAGAAAAGCCAACAGGAGCCAAACCAACCGATGTCCTTAACGATGTCCTAGGCGGTGACGGGAAAATAGGAGTTTGGAGAAAGCGTAAGACATGTTAGGACGGAAGCCTACCGCCGAGGGTCAGTTCCATCTTACCAGGTCCAGAGCAGTAAAAATAAAAAAAAATAGGAGAATTTGAAAAGTGTTTGAAAGTGAGGAATTTTTTGCTATAAGTTATTATCGTATTTATTTATTTATTTTGTTGTTTATTATATCTTTTATTATTGTATTTATTTATTATCCTATTAATTCATTTATTTATCATATTATTTGTTATTAAGTATTTATTTAAAAGTTCTTGAAAGTCATGTCCGAGGGTAAGGACGTCAGGGATAGGCACGGCCACCAGCTCAGGTCGATGGGTCCTCCTGGCGACGACAAGGACGATGCCTGCCACGGATGTAGAGGGTGCTGCTGAGTTGCCAGGATGGAATCCCGCGAAGTAGTTCCGAAGGTAGAAGATGGAAGCAATAACGTACATAGCGAATATAGTAGTCATAAGTATTTGTTAAGATACCTACCGGAGGATGAGAGGCTTCGCCGTTATATGGAGGCACGGAAACGGATCTTTGCGGAAAATCAGCTGAGCGGCATGCGTCTAGTCTCACGGAGAGTCCAGAAGGCAAGGGAGCGCTTCAGGATGAGGAGATCCAGACGACGAGAGGTGGTGGCGGCCGTTAAACGCATAGATCCTAGACCCTTCGCCAACGTGGAGACCTTGGGCAAGCAGCTCACCGGCTTGTTGGACACAGACGCCAGCGTAAGTGTGCTGGGCAAAGGCTGTCGAGAGCTCGTGGAAGCGCTGGGAGTCCAATCGCATTTTTCGGTAGTCCGGACGGCTTCTGGCGATAATCGATCCATCATCGGACGCTTGAAACTGCCTGCGAAGTACAAAGGCGTAAGTAAGCCGGTCACGTTCTACCTTTTCCCATACATGGAACAAACTGCGTACTTTGGAGTCGACTTCTGGCGAGCCTTCGGACTAGCTCCAGCCGTCGTGGGGAAGCCGGTGACGAGAGGCGTCAATGCAGCGGAGGAAATCCATGCCAGTCAGATGGAGCACTGTGCCGATCAGGAAGATGAGGACGAGGTAAGGGAGGAACCCGAATCCTGGAGCCTTTCTGCGGAAGAAAAGCTGGCGTTAGGCAAGGTCAAGGAGTAGTTCCTTACCTTTGAAAGGGATGGCCTCGCAGTCTCCAGCATGGAGAGCCATTCCATTGAGCTAATGGAAGGAGCTCGAGTCCTTAAGGATCGTCCGTATCCGATGTCTACGGCGAACCAGAAGGTGGTCGAAGATGAAATCGACAAGATGTTGAAGCTGGGTATTATCGAGGAGACAAAAGCCCGTGGAGCAATCGCACAACAGTGGTGTCGAAGCCAGCCATTGACCATTAAAGATGCGTATCCTCTGCCCAGTATTGAAGGAATCCTCTCCAGCATTACTTCGTCAAGAACTTCGGTTCGCTAGCCGCACCACTCTCCGAGTCCTTGAAGAAGGCTGTAAGCACCAAGTTTTCCTTAAGCCCCAGCGCCACACAGGCAGTGGATGACCTGAGGCTGGCCTTGACGAGCGCGCCGGTCCTGGTTCATGCTGATTTCAAGAAACATTTCTACATCCAGTGCGACGCATCCCACGTTGGCGTCGGCGCGGTATTGTTTCAGCGTAACCAGGACGGAGACGAGCAGCCTATCGCGTTCTTCTCGGCCAAGATAAACAACCACCAGGTTAATTACTAGGTCACGGAAAAGGAGTGTCTGGCGGCCATCCTAGCCATTCGGAAGTTCAGACCGTATGTGGAAGCGATGCCGTTCACATGCATTACTGATCACGCCAGCATAAAGTGGTTGATGACGATGAAGGATCTGTCCGGACGACTCGCAAGGTGGTCTAGCCAGCTGCAGGGCTACGATTTCAGCATTGAACATCGCAAGGGCAGCGAGAACGTAGTCGCCGACACTCCGTCTCGCATCATCGAGGAAGTCCGGATAGATCCAACGGAGTTACTGGGATTCGAGACGACCGAATTTGCTGCGGAGGATTATACGGAGTTAGAGCCAGACGTGGAGTCCAACAGGGAGCACTTACCGGATCTCAAGGTGGACGGCGGAAGAATCCGAAAATGGACGAGGAATTGGAAAGATCAGAATGGAAGTTGTGGATCCCGCAAAGCCTGAAGTACAGCTTGGTAGAGCGTGCTCATTCGGACCCCAAGGCTGGCCACACTTTCTTAAAGGCGATAAGGAGGCGACGGCTTCCAACGTAGTAAACTTCCTAGTAAACGAGGTATTTTAAAAGTTCGGGGTGCCGGAGACGATACATTCGGACAATGGCAAACAGTATCCAAGGCGTTTGAACAGATGGTGCATACCAGATGAGCCGGCAGCGCTACGATAAGCGAGCCCGTAAGCTGCTCGCCAAGCCAGGCCATGAAGTCTTCCGCCGCAACTTCGTGCTGAGTGATTTCAGCAAATCTTTTAACGCCAAGTTTGCTCGCAAGTTCCTTAAAGCCAGGGTGGTCAAATCCGTCGGCAGCAATGTATACTTGGTGGAGGACTTCCAAGGTAGCAGTCTGGGAGTGTATCACGCCAAAGACATCCGGTTGTGATCTGAAAAAAGGACAAAACAAAGTATACGCATCGCGATCACATCTGCTATACTTCCCGTCATGCGTGGGCCTCGCGTTAGGCGCCGATCGAACTGCAGGATGGTATCAGTGCTGTGTTGAATCCCATCGTATCTCCAAAGCCACCAATTATTTCGTCGTTCTGCTGAAACTCCCGCAGCGCCTCACGAAATCTTTGGTTGATGTTGCAATTGGAGTCGATAATGGGAGGGACAGTATCGATAGGATAGGTCGATAGGGCGATAGTTGCAGCAGCGGGATGAATCTGGCGGGCGACCCGGCCATTTGAGGATTAATCCCGGTTCACTCTGGGATTACCTTAAATGGACACATGTATCCAATGACCAAATTTTGCAAGAGGCCATGTAATCAGGCGGGGGTAGGAACGATGATCAGCAGATATCAAGATAGTCGCTGCCATATTGTCCAACCAGGCAGATGCAGCTGTAAGTGCTAGGATATATTTTTTGTGCTTAAAATCAAATAATAGTGAGTGATTAGAAAGTTACATGGTAGTTTATTATTTCTTAATAACCATTTATATAGGCAGCCGAGGTCCCAACACAACGGGCCCCGGGATATTTACTTGGGAGTTCACTGATATCTGCGCGACTTCGCCATACCTACCAGCCGACTTGGCTGCCAGCAACCGGAGTCCGTTCGAAAAGCCATAACGCCTTTCGCAGTCGACGCCGACGACATCAAGCATTTCCCGGTGAGTCCGTTTCGGTCTACCACGTCCGCGCTGAGAGGTATCGCCATTTTGTCTGGCAGTCGAATCTCGGACTGCCCTTGCGCAACTCACCATAGGGCGCCAGTTTTCCTATGTGGAGATCCGTATAGCTGCTGACCTCCACCAAGAAGTCTTCAGCCGGGCTATAATCGCCCTCCAGGCCCGCCCCAAAAGTGGCTGAAATTTAGGAAAAACTTAAATACCCGTGTACCTTGATTATACATATTGATGTTTACTTTCCTGTTCAATTGTGAATTTATCCGGAGTTAGACCCGAGAGCCATATTTGTCCTCGTTGTTTGCCTAGAATCAAAAATGTCACGAGCATTAGTTAGATGGTACAGCTTACAGTGCAGTTACGTACCTTTTTGGCCTGTCCCTTCTTTTCCCCTGGAGCTTTTCAGGATTAGGTGACCATAAACACGCGCATCGCGTATGTTCCTTTGAGGGCCGTGTTTCCATGCGAGCTCTACCAATACATGACTGGTAGAGCATAGTTTTCGCGGCGCCTGTACCCTTTTTCCAGCAAAAACGAATCCTCTGCTTTGACCGCGTAAATATTGAAGACGGCGGCCAACTTTCGATCTTAAAGGCTGAGGAAGGATAAATCTGTTAGGATGAGCATGAATATAAATGATTGTACGTACCATATTTATTAAACATTTGTAAAACCCAAAATGTGTGAGTAAGCTTTCCCAGTGGGGGAGATGGAGAGGGCTCCTGCCGACCGAGAATGGGTGGTGCCCTGCAGTATCTTGAGGGCATCCATGGTTGGGTGGGAGCGCTTGGCTAATTTAATCCATTTTACCGTCAATATTTGTAGATATTTGCCTTTGGTTACGTTTCTGTCCTTAGTGATGACCGATTTATTAATGACGTGAGACAGCGGAGTTGTCGATACTTATGTTGACAGCTGTGGCATTAGGGGTACTCTGCCCTGATATAAAACTGAGCTAGCGGCACTGCTACCGAAAAAAACATTTCGTAACAAGTTTTAGTACAAGTCTCTGAGGAAGGAGACGAGCGTCCGATTGCGTTCATTTCGAAGAAATTGAACAAGGCTCAGCGTAACTATACGGTCACTGAACAAGAATGCCTAGCAGCGATTGTAGCTCTTAAAAATTTTAGGGCCTATGTGGAAGGACATAAATTTAAAATCATAACCGACCACCCATAATTTAAATGGTTAATGTCTAATCATGACCTAAATTCTCGCTTAGCTCGATGGGCGTAAGCGATGCAAATTGTGCAATATTGTGCATCGTGAGGGATCCCTTAACATAGTTGCCGATTCATTGTCTCGCGTTAACGAGGATACAGTAGCCGCCTTAGACTTGCGTGAAGGGTGGCTCGTTGATCTTAGTTCGGAACATTTTAAGTCCGCTGGTTATATTGATCTTGTAGAGAAAGTAGCGGCAAACCAAGCTAGTTTTCCCGATCTTAAGACCGACAGCGGTTATGTTTATCGGAAAGACGATCACTTGACAGGAGAGCAAGTTCACGATGAGTATGCGTGGAAGCTCTGGATACCCAGAGAATTAGTGCCCGAAATCCTTTCGCGAGCGCACGATAGCCCTTTGTCGTCACACTGCGGCATACACAAAACGATTGAGAGAGTGAGGCGATACTATTTCTGGCCTGGCCTTTTATCAGATATAAAGACTTATATAAATGCCGGTGAAATGTGTAAAAGCACAAAAGCTCCAAATTTCGTACTGCGTACTCCCTTAGGAAAAGCCCCTAAAAGTCAGTGATTTTTCCAACGTATTTTTATTAACTTCCTTGGACCTTATCCTAGGTCAGGAAGTGGAAACATTGGTATTTTTATCGTTTTAGATCATTTTTCCAAGCATGTGTTTCCAAAAGCAGTTCGAAAGATTGATACTAGTGTCGTTATAAAATACCTTGAAGGGGAGTTGTTTATGGCGTATGGAGGTCCGGAAACGGTGTTGTCCGACAACGGTTCGCAATTTCGCTCTCATGCTTTTCAGAAGCTTATGCAACAGTACGGTGTTACTCACACACTGACTGCAGTGCATACGCCCCAGGCTAACGCGTCTGAGCGTGCTAATCGTTCTGTAATCTCTACAATTAGGGCTTATTTGCGTCCTGATCAGAAGGACTGGGAAGTGTATCTAAGTAGGATATGTTTTGCTTTAAGATCATCAGTTCATGCTAGTATAGGTACCTCTTCATACTTGTTGTTAAGGAAATTAAACTTATTATTCTTTTGACATTGTTTTTGATAAAGCCTGTCAGAGAATACAGGAAAAGCACGATGAGAATGAGAAGCGGTATAATCTTCGATCTCAAATCATGTCCTTTGCCGAAGGGCAAGAAGTATTTCGCCGAAACTTTAAACAATGTTGTTTTCATACAGGCTATAATGCCAAGTTCGGTCCTTCATTTGTGAAAGCGAGGGTTCGGAAGAATCAGGAAACGCTTATTACGAACTAGAAGACTTACAAGGACGTTTATTAGGCACATGTCATGCCAAAGCGACTGAAGCAACATATTTTTTTTAGTTCGGCCAGAAAAAAATATTTTTTAGGTTTATGTTTGAGCTTAGCTTTGTTTCAAACCTTAAATATTAGTAAGCCCGGCATACATAGTATTTTTTTTTGGAGATGCCAACTGACCGTTGCGATTGTAATCAGCTGTACCAGGGTAGCGCTGTTAAGCTTGGTTTCAAAGCACAGATGTTAGTAAGCCCAACTTACTTAGTATTATTTTTTTTTGGGAATGCCACCTGAACAGGGCTGGCATGATCAGCTGTACCAGGGGAGCTCTGGAAATCTTAACAGCCACCATGACCATGGCGTGATTACCGGCTGCGAAGCATATCCGCTGGCAGCCTAGGCCAACATTTCCCTGTTCCGTTACATTTATTTTCAATAGAGCAGTCGCCGTTAGTGCACATGCACTAACAAAATTAAGTTCCCAGTCCCAAACAAGTTCGAAACTTTAACGCGGGTACGCGTGCATCTCGCAAGTATTGCGATTCGAAAAAGTGAAAAATTTAAGTAAAGACACCCGCCAAAGTTTAAACCGAATAAGTTTTAAGGCGAAATGGTTTTCTTTCTGTGTCTAACCCCCGCCCGTATCTCAGGGCGCTGAAGTGGGAAAACTTAGAGTCGTCCCGACTACGAGAGTGTGTCCCGGCCAGCAGGCCAGCATCAAGTGATATTTTTTTGGTTGGATTGGCGAGATTTCGGCCGGCAACGACCCGAATAAAAAAGTCCTAAAATCCCCAAAACGTTTTCGGGGCACAATCGTAAGGTAGATATGCTCGAGAATAGTGTCTTTTGTTAGGTATTTGCTGTAACCGTTCCCCAATCGTCAGGTTGTGCCTAGCTAGCAGTATGTAAGGTCGACATGACGAAAACGAGCGCAAGAAAGTTTGTTTTAAGAATCGTTTTCAAATTATCGAGTGCTCCTAAGCTTATTTCAACCCTATTATGCAAAACGCCATAATCTTTTTCCAACACACATGCGTCGGGAGATCGATCTTTCGTCGATGGAAAAGTGGCCGTGAGTTTGAAAATAAATTGCTTATTTAAATTAGAAGTAACTTGAATTTAACTTTGAATTCAATCAAAATATTTTTTTAATCGTAATTAAATTAAAACAAACAAATCAAATTAATAGCTCATTCTTAAACAAATTGAACTTCTTAACTTTAAAACAACCTTAATATATGAAAAACTTTTATATATATTCCTATAATTAAGATTATTTACCAATGCCATTGTTTAAGCATTATTACTATTGTTATACTTATTACTTTATTATGAATTACTATTAGGGAACTACTATACTACTATTTATTATAAAAATGGAAGCTTTAATCCAAAATTTACTGAACTCAGCTGATGTTTACCACCAGAGCCATGCTCTTGCGGCAGGTGATCAGAGGTGGGGTGGGAAAAATGCGAGCACAATAACATCAGTGTCTTTGCTGCGTTGAGATTTCTCTCTTTCTTTTCTTTTCTTGAGTCTTTAAATTCTATTTTTTTCCGAATTTATTTATATTTCTTTCGGTTTAGTTAACTAAGTTATAATATTGTCGGAAGCACGCTCAATTCTCAGTCTGTTAATAATAATGTGTAGATAGTGTCAGGGTCAGTATAAAGCAAGAACAACACCCCCAAAGCCGACAAGTTAGTGCCGGACCCTATAGCGTGCCCGGCATGTACAGATCCCTCGATTCATAACACTTCAGTCAAACGATGCACGCTACAGTTGTGCTCTTGGATCGGCTGCACACCTCGCACGCGTTCCATTTGGCTACGTATCAGTTGCTCCGGAAGTCCAAATCGGAAACGTAGCTGATCCATTACAGTCTGAATGTTACTCGGGTGTATAAGCAGCGGCTTGACAGATGCTTGAGCTTCACCCTTCAGAGCTTTCACTAGCCTTTGGTTGTTCTCGAACGCAGTACAATTATACGCCTCCGTCGTCTCCGCGAACGTGCATTGGAATATTGGCCATTCCTCAGGCTGACCTTCGAACTCTGGAAGATCTGGCAGTCTGCGCGGCGTCCATCCAAATAACGGGCTCGGCGAAGCTATTTCATATGAACCAGTTGGTTGCAGGGTTACCATAAGGTTGCTTAGAGTTTCCCGCGGTGCTTGCCTGTAGCTTAGTGCTGGCTGCACAGTAGCCGTTACGCAGCATGGTGTGGAATAGCTTAGCATTGTACTGTTTGTACTGAGTGTGACTTCTTGCCCTATTGCCAGATTTCCGCTCGATTGTGGCGGCAGGTTTCCACTCCA
The DNA here is from genome assembly GCF_043229965.1 of Drosophila suzukii. Taxonomy (NCBI): domain Eukaryota; kingdom Metazoa; phylum Arthropoda; class Insecta; order Diptera; family Drosophilidae; genus Drosophila; species Drosophila suzukii. The sequence continues at coordinate 15,480,907 of NW_027255896.1, read as the reverse complement.
TAATGGCTTCAACTGTTTATGTAAAAATGGCGTCACTGAATCAGCCGAATTCGGCGGCCGATTTTCACTCAACAATGGCGCCAGATTTCCACTTATGTTCTGCCCTGGCGTTTCACTCAATTATGGTGGCGCATTCGCCGCACCGCTCGCTCCTATACCGCTTGATCCGTTTCTAACGGGGTCCCTCCTGGCTACATCCTACCCTTTACCTGACCTTGCCTTTTGAAGCTCCCTTTCCAAGGTTGCGATCCCTTCCATCAGCACCGCTAACTTCCATCTATCAAGCTTTGGACCGCCACTTGGGTTTTAGTCCCGGTTGCTTGGGAGTACCTTGCCGCTGCAGCTCACCGCCCGATAAGCTCGGGCCATTCCTCGGAGTGCCGGCTGATGTGCGGTAGCTCACGTCTGTCCAATTCGGGGGCTACGCCGGGGTGAATGTGAAGTCGGCATTGAACGATAAAGGAGTGCGAATAAAAGAAATGGCGACCGGAAGAGACCCCCTGAGAGATGCCTTTAACGTTGATTAGCTAACACCGAAACAAAAAAACCAGTCTTGTAGCGTAAAACAAGAGCATAAACATGAACGAACGAACTTTTTATTCAATACGAAATACATAGGTCAGTTTTAACCATATTTTCACAAACAGTTTAACATACCGCAGTCTGGCCTCCCAGTCTCTTTGATCTCTCCAATCGGAATAAATCTAAGCGGGTGATTTGGCTTACAATTCACCATTTCGTGAGGCTGCACTTAGCTTTACAATATAATTTCTCTAACGAGTTACAACATCGATAACAAATAATGAAATACTTAGAGTAGCTATTAAAAGCAGTTGCGGAGGTCATTTCCGGCGGTTTTAAATGTATTTTATATGAGTTGGCTTTAATTGCTAGCATATACACATTCAATAATCGGTGTGTTTGGTATCCCACGGAATCCTCCCGCTTTATTGCTTTTCAAATATTGTGACCCTTCGTTATCTTCTGAGAACGAGCAGGAGAAAGTGAACGTGCGAATTAAGTTTCTCACTAGTGAATTAATTAAAAAAATGTATTTTTATTTTTAATAATCACTTATTCACTATTACAATATTTCAATAGGTCGAACTTATTTAATTCACTGCTCTTATACTATCACTCAATTTGTTCTACTGCTCGATTCGGGTCTCAAAAACGGACTGCCTGTCAGAGTTATTTGGAAATTGTTTGTTTATAAATTGGGTAAGAGCCCCTAAATAATGTGTCATATAACTCTGCCCATTCTAAATTTAATCGTCCCGATTCATTGGAACTGATGGGTGTGTTGAATGTATTTGATTGGTTAATACGACAATGATATTTTCTCCTAGAGTATTTCCATTGTCGGGGATATTATTTATTTCATTATCGGAAATGTTTCTTTCTAGTTCAGTTTCTATATGAATTTGCCATGGTTTGAATATCAAAAATTTTCTGAATTTGATTATAATCATATTAATTAAATATATAAATGTGATTATGATTAATATTAACGTAACTGGTATTTAAGTTTGTTTAATTTGAATAAATGGATTAAGTATGTTGATATTATCGAATGAGAGTTCCGAATCATTAGATATAATATATTCGGATATTAAAAAATCTGTATATTTTCGAGCTGTGATGTATTCCAATATCGTATTGTCTACATTGGTGTAGGAAATATTATTAATTATAGAGGTGCCATTAAAAGTAATTAAATATGACCCATTTAAATGAGTGTCATTAACCGTATTTTCTCCATTTACAAAAATGGATCCATCTTGGATTACATCTACTTTTTTATTTTTTTCTCTGATTTTGTTACAAAAAGATTTTTCTCCATTTAATAATCTGGTGAAACAAGAACCTTCTGGGTTAAGTGTGCAATAATTGTTAAATATTTCTGTCTTAAAATTAGACATTACATAGTACTTATTTCTGCATTTTGCAACGTGATTATCAATTAATAATTTTCCATCATCATGTGAAGTGGATCTTGAATTGTAAACGTCACAGCGATCGGTAATAATAGGGTATTTTATGTAAATTATAATAAGATCTTGATGCAAAGCGATTTTCAATTTAGATATATCTAAAAGGTCTGTTATAACTACAGGTCTATTTTCGTGTTTATAAATTTCTTGTATATCGTCGTTGTTTAGAATTTTAGTATTAAATACATCGATTTTGGCGAGTGTAATTGTGTTTATTAAATTCATAAGATCGTAAGTAAGCAAACGTAGACGATATTTTCTAAGCGGAATTTCTTGATCTTTAAAGGCTGTTTTGAATTCTTCAGATAAAGATTTTATCTCTTTAAATATTTTAGAATTAATAACGAATTGATCGTTATTATTTTGTATTAAATCATCGATTTTATTTTGGACAGTTATGAAATCATCATGATCTGGTGTTCCCGCTATCCATTTCCAAATAGTGCCTATTTCATTAATGACTCTATTCGATCTACTGGGTGTAATTTGGGAGATAAGTATTTGGATAATTTTTAAATCGTGGGATATTTCCCAAAGAAAATTGTTGCTGTCATGACTCTTTAGAAATTCTGTTTCAAGATTAATTATATCTCTATAAAGATTTATATTAGTTATATGAAATAAATCTGCGTATGATTCATAAATAAGAACATCTTTGGTATCCTTGTAAAGAAGGAAATCATGGTTCGTGTAATCCATAATTTCGGATTTGGTTTTAGCTACCAGCAATAATAAGTACATTATTGAAATCATTATCTGTAATTTGAAACAAATTATTTAATATTATCTTTATGAGTCGTACGGTTTCTGTTATTTATTATAACTTTATTAGGGAGATTTTCCTTAACTACTTGTTTTTTGTATCTAGAATGAAGCGTGTTTCCTTCCCCATGTTTATTTTCGTAAATTACCTCTCCTACGTGATAATTCTTATTTTGTCTATCTTTATTTTGGAAATGCAACATTTTCTCTTGAGCTTGTTGCAATAATTTAGGCATATCTTCCTGTTTGATTTTATTAAATAGTATGTCAAAAGGTCGTTGGTTGGTTATTGAGTGAATTATTAAATTATATTTTTGTGCTGCTTTAATAATAATTTCGGAACATTCAATAAGATTAAGCTCATCTTTAATGCAGCGAGCAATTTCTGTTAAAGTAGAGTGTGCCCTTTCTATTTGTCCGTTGGACGTACTATGTCGAGGATCTGCAAAGAATAGAGATATCCCATTTCTTTGAGCAAAGGATTTGAATTGGGATGAAGAGAAACTTGGTTCGTTATCAATCATCAAAGATTTGGCTAATGGAAATTGTAGTACAATTTCTGAAACTTTATTTTCTATATTTAGTTTGTTAGGGATTTCTTTTACGACCAAATATTTCGAATAGGAATCTGTACAAGTAATGAATATAAGATTTTGGGCGTAATATATGTCAAGATGCAAATTTTCACATTCTCTTTCTGGAGTAGGTGCTTGACCGATAGGAACCTGTACTGGGTGTCTGTTGTGTTTGTTTTGATTGCAGATTGTGCAATTCTTTATAAACTCCTTAAGCTTTTTGTATAAATTAGGCCAATAATAGAGTCTAGTTATTTGTTTATAATTTTCATCAAGCCCTCTATGAGCTCTACAATGAGTTTCTGTGATTATCAGAGATCTGTCTTCATCCTCGACAAACGTCTAAGTGTATAAAAATGAATTTATAAAATTGTCTTTAAGTGGTTTTTGAATTCTGTGGCTCCTACAGCTTTGATGCTAGAAAAAAAATTTTAGCTGAAATGTAATGTTCTCATCAATACCTATCGATTGACCCAAAAAAAAGTTTGCCACGCCCACTTTAACGCCCACAAACGCCCATAACGCTTAAATCTGTATAGCACCGGTAGGTGGCGCATTTTAATCTCGCTTTGCTGCTTGCATATCTCTATTTAGCTGAGTAACGGGTATCTGATAGTCGAGGTACTCGACTATAGCGTTCTTCCTTGTTTATTATAGTCTGGTTGTACTAGTTCTACTTGTGCAATTAAATTTTCTTTGAGCTCGTTAAAAGCTCTTATAGCTGAATCATCAAACTGTATTAAAGTTTTACGTGATGCTTTTTTTTATACTTTGCCGTTTTAGCCTTCTAAATATTTTGTTAAAGGTTTAGCTATCTTTGCGTGATTTTGCCCAAATTTTTTGTAATATCCTGTAAGACCTAAGAATATTCTAAGCTCTCGAATATTTTTAGGGATCGAATATTTTACAATTGTAGAAATTTGTTTGGAATTGGTTTTGATCACATTGTGAGAAACAACGTAACCGAGAAAGTTTTTTTCTAGTTTAAAGAACTTTGATTTTTCAATCGAAATTGTCAAGTTTACTTTCAGAAAAATTTTAGTAATGACAATTAAATCTTTTTAATGCTGCTCAATTGTTTTTCAAAATATAATTAGTAGTAGTAGAAGTATTCTTTATTTATAAAAACATTGAACAAACGGCATTTCAAGTGTACAATTAAAAGATTCAAAAATTGTTATATAAACAAGAATTAAAAAAGGAAATGAAATATATCGACTTGGTTATTTTAACCGTCTGTCGATCTCCGCTTTCCCAGTGGCAAAACTGCACAGTGTACTACACCTGACTTCCCGGATCTTCCCCAGATATCAGATAGTTCTACCAATCAGTTTAACAACTAGGTGAGCTGAGTTACGTGTTGGATTTATAATATGAGGTGTTTAAAAGCTTTCCGTTAAAATGTTGTTTCGGTACTTTAGAGCCTGGTTGATGTAGCTGTAGATAGTTGACCAACATTGCCCATCCAGCAAATTGAATACATCCCGCGGTTGCAGCTGTGCCTTACCAAAATACAGCAGGCGGATCTCCCGTAGAATGGGGCAGCGTCCTATAAAGTGCACGACGTTTTCCTGCTCCCTCATGTTGCACATGGCACAAAGTGTCGCTGGCTGTCACATTTGGGATATAGCTTAGTGGGAGGATTTCTCCCTTGGGCATGAAATTATCTTCTCAACGGTAAAAGCGTCAGTAAAATAGTTATCAAGTCCCAGATCATAATTAAGGGACCTATGAGTCATCCGAGTTGTGCTTCTCCTTGATTCCGTTTTGAACTGAGTCCTATAGGTTTCGTCCATATGTACTAGAATACTTTTCGCCCATTGCGACCATTGTGAAGGATCGCCTAACTGTAGCCTTACGGGTCTCGGCAAGCGTCTCCCATTCTATGATACATCGCTTACGCTCCTGCACCAAAAAGCTCGCTAGAATTCGTGGCAGTCTATGTTCGGACATGGTTACCACTTTCTGGATATACCTGAAAAGCATTTCAGCTGTAAAGATATGCAGCGGCGACAGTCCTGTTTCAAGATATAGTATCCTGTTCGGAGTAAATCTGGGTAGACGAAAATTTTCTTTAAGAACAATCTTAGAAGGCTTTCCCCTTCTTCATAAGGTGAGATGCAACAGACCTGCGCGCCGTAACAAAGGATTGACCTCATTGCTGCACTAAACAGCTTGTACTTGCTACTCATTGGAACGTCCTTTTTTCCTAGCAGCGATTTCCATGTGCAGTTTATGGCTAGTTTTGTTTCTCGAAGTTTCTCCCGTAAATGGTTGTTGAAACGACCGTTGTGGTAAATCCAGACTCCCAGATACTTATACGACTTGACAATTTATAGCTGAATAGACCCTAAATTCCACTTTTCGTTTTGTGCTAGCCTTCTCCAACGCCTCTTGGAAATCAGAACTTTCGACTTCTCGATGTTTACTAACAATCCCTATAACAAACAGTATTTGTGCAGAGCATTAATCATTGTTTGCAGTTCAACGGTGGATTCGGCGAGGATCACAATGTCATCTGCATACAGTAGAGCCTTGATCGCGCATCCGCATATTTGAATACCGCAAGGCAGGCTATCCGTTATGTCGTTTAAAAAAAGGGAAAACAGGAGGGGGCTGAGTAGACATCCTTGCTTTACTCCAGCTTCCGTGGTAAGCCACTCGGATAGTTGTTCTTCATCCCATACTGCCGCCAGGTAATCCGTGTACAAGATTTGTAGGTCGTTTAAAAATGTCGTTGATATGCCGAGCTTGTAGGTTAGGGTTCTTCTGTCTATAGAGTCAAAGGCAGCTCTGAAATCTACAAAGAACGCGAAAAATTATTTCGCGCTGTCGATATATGACCGTGCTATACTTGTTAGACTGAAAATGTTGTCTACTGTCGAATATCTCTTTCTAAAACCGGCTTGGAATTCAGTAAGAATATTGTAGTTTTTTACCCAGTTTTTTAGCCGCTCGAGTAGCAACGCAGAGAAGACTTAAGCTAACGCCCTGCTATCTGTTATGGAATCCAATGATCTCGCTAGGTTAATGTAAAATTGCGTCCGAGCGTTTTGACAAGTTAACTTGTATGCGGCGTTTGCTTCATGATACATTACCGCTGCACTTGCTGCGTTAGTTGCTTTGGCCTGCCTTAGCAAGTTGAAGGAAAATATTCGAGCTGCCTCACACTGCTCTGTGTACCACTCTTGCTTAAAGTCTCTGGGCTTTCTTCGTCCTCGATTATTAGCGGCTTTGGTAATGCACTCTGTAAGAAATCCTTCAGTTTCGTCAGGGGTTATCAAATCTGCCACACAATTTGTTGCCAGGTTTCGGTACAACTTTGTCCTATAGTTTTCACTCTCTCGATTTCGCCAGATCAAACTTGGTAAAAGTCCAAGCGGCGCTGTGCTTGCGTCCGATGTTGTGGAGAGGATGACTGTAACTTCCAACGGGAGATGGTCAGAGAATATTTGACTGCTCACTTGGAAGTCCTTGATAGTTTCTATCCATGTACCGCGTGCCATACATAGGTCGATGGTGGACCGAGCTTCACCTCTCATAAAAGTGTAATCGCCCAAAGGATCGCTTGCCGACCTTCCATTGACCACCGTGAAGCCAAAAAGCTCGACCAAGTCCATTAAGTGCCGGCCATTGGCGTTTGTTACTTTGTCTTTGGCATTACGGGCTTCATTGAGGGAGCTTGTGACTAACTGTTGGTCGAATCCATGAAGTTGAGCTTCACCCAGCCTTGCGTTACAATCTCCTATGATCAGTGCACTTTTATTTAGTCGATCATGGTTTAAAACCTCTTATAACTTCCCAGAATCTCTTTCCCAATGATTGCAGTTAATATACACTGGCAGCAGGAGCAGGTTTTCATTTTCTTCAGTCCTCAGTTGGATAATAGTGGTCTCATCTACTTTTATGAATCTGATTATATTCCGGTCGTGAAGTTCTTTTTTTATTCAAAATAACATTCCCCCACTTGCTCGTCCTCTTGCGCTAGTTCGGATGGCGACTTTTGGCTTAGGGACGCATAATTAATGTCATACATTTTCAAACTGTCTCCGTATATTTCCTTTTATTTTGTTTCAGCTGGTTTTCCTTGCCACATAAGCACGTTTTTCCAATGTCAAATCCTTGTCAAAGAACACCTGACTTCCGCGCAATTTATGGCCATTCTTCAAAATATTCTCCGCTTCTCCTTGGGGTTCACATTCCAATAGAACCATAATTTTGCCATCCCGCTCATTAAGCTTTCGCTCATCGGAAACCCTTGAATCTTTTAATTGTAGTTTCTCTTCAATCAGAGTTTTTACAGCCAACTTGCAGTTTTTTTCCACCTTCACCCCTTTTACAACTACATTTTTTCTTTTGTTCTTCTAGCAACATATTTATGGTTCGCTTAGCAGTTTCTCTATCTGAGCGAAGGCTTATAACCTCTTCTTTGAGCCGCGCATTGTCGTCGGTAAGCTGTTTGACCTGCAGAGAAATAGCCTCAATATCGCTTTTCAGCTCTTGTTTAAGCCCTTCGACGTCCCATTTAGTTGGCAGATTTTTTAACTTTATGTCGAGCAGCTTCGACATAGCTGATGTCAGATCCTTCAAGGATGTTTCACCTGAAATTTTTTGGGACATATTCTCCAGCTTCCGCTTTTGTGATGCCTGCACCGGTGATAAGTAGTTATCTTTTTCATCCGAGCTCGACATGACTAAGTATTTACCCGCCTAGCAGTATGCTCTATTTTAATAAAAAAGGTACCTAACGTATAATTATGTCATCCATATAAATATGACATGTTTTACCCACTTGTTGCCTTAAGATATCATCCATCGCTCTTTGGAATATTCTTGGACCGTTTGTCAAACCGAAAGGCATTCTTAGGAATTCATATATCCCACTGTTTATTGAAATGAGGTTCGTTCATGAGAATCTAATGAAATCCAAATTCCAAGTCAATTGTTGAAAAGTATTTGGCTTTTCCAAGATTTGATAAAATCCCTGAAGGGTCCTGCATTGGATTCCTATCAGGTATAGTATTTTCATTAAGTTTTTTATAATCTATTACGAGTCTGAGCTATGGAGTTCCATCTTCATTGAAACCCTTTTTTGTGAAAATTATAAGGAATTCTACCTGGCCTTATAATTTCTTCTTTTAGCATTCGACTTATTTCAGAATTTACAAAATCTGAAGCTGATAGAGCATATGGGTATTGTTTGCTGTAAATGGCCCTATCATTTACGGTGTTTATTTCACCGCGTATATCTGTCCGAAATGGAATCTGCATATTAATTTTTCAATGCTCTTCAATGATAATATTTAATATTTCGTTTTCCAGATCTTTTCTTTGATCTGTAGAAGAGAAGTTTATGTTGTTTATTTTTTGATTGTCTGATAAGTCGACAACGGCGTGCTCAGAATTTTTAAATTCCAAACCTTTATTTTTGTCGGATTTTTCAACGACGGCGCGTTCATTATTTTTAATTCCCAAACTTTTTTTTGTCGGATATTTCAACGACGGCGTGTTCGGAAGTTTTGATTTCCAAACTTTTATTTTTGACGGATTTTTCAACGACGGCGTGTTCAGGATTTGTATATCCCAAACTAAATTCGCTTTGATTTCCCATTTCAAATTCGGATCTGATTTAAGCCTTTTCATCAAAGTATTTTTTTAATATAAATTCCTTTAATGGAAGAGTGGTGTTTTTTTCTGTTAAAGAATGTTGGTTTAAAATGTTTCCGTTATCATATTTTAATTATACCCGTTACTCGTAGAGTAAAAGGGTATACTACATTCGTCGGAAAGTATGTAACAGGCAGAAGGAAGCGTTTCCCACCCCATAAAGTATATATATTCTTGATCAGGATCACTAGCCGAGTCGATCTAGCCATGTCCGTCTGTCTGTCCGTCCGGATGAACGCTGAGATCTCGGAAACTATGAGAGCTAGGCTATTGAGATTTGGCGTGCAGATTCCTGAGCTTCTTACGCAGCGCAAGTTTGTTTCGGTAGAGTGCGACGCCCACAAACCGCCCAAAACTTTGGCTTCTACAGTTTTGATGCTAGAATAAAAATTTTAGCTGAAATGTAATGTTTTCATCAGGTTAGGTTATAGCCGATCAGTAAATCTGAGTCTAGCCCTTCTATTTCATAAAAATTTAATCGCGTGTCAAAAATAGTTATCATATGATAATATTTAATTATTGAATGTCCAGTTACTGTGGATACTCTTTTGTGTACTGGAAGCTCATTCCTAATTTTATGAATTCCTGTTCTAATATAACACGAGATTGCGCCAGTGTCAACTAATATTTTTAATTTTTATTTATTTTCGGGTCATTTCTAATTAAGTGGGGTAAGCCTACTCCTGACTTTTGTCTAAAAAATGGTTCTCCTCAATGTTATTTAGTCTCATCGTCTTGTTAGCCGGTTGGTTAACAGTTCCAGTTGTTACCCTTTTATTTTGGGCTTGTCCTTGCTGAGTATTCTGGGTCTCAAGTTTTTTTTGGATGTAATTATTATTTTGATATTTCTAATAGTTTTGATTATAGCCGTTGTTAGCCCTGTTCTGAACCTGGATAGATTTGTCTACCTCCATTGGTTCTGGCTTATTTTGTGGCTGCCTATAAGTGTTCCACTGAGTTTGTTGGTTATTATAAAATCTACCCTAATTCCAAGAATTATTCTTATTCTAAGTATAATAATCATAAGTATTTTTGTTCTGGTTGTTGTCATGATTAAACCTTAAATTATTATTGTTTCGCTATTTGCGAAATGAGACCTTATGTTTTTGCTTTCCAATTCCTGAACTATGACCATTGCATTTGGTAGGTCAGGTGGATTCATTGAGAAAATAGTATCTGAAATTTGGCCGTCGAGGCCGGTAATGAAAACTCTAAGAGCTGTCTTCCTATGTTTCATTTCCGCTGTTATCGGTTTGTTTCTACCATAGGTCATAATAGTTTTATTAATTAGTAGTGTTAATTTTCTATTAACTGTACCATAATAATCCATTATGGATTATTTTCCCTGACTCAATACACATAATTCCTGTTCAATAATATGAATTGGACGTTTGTCCTTCTTTCTTTGGTTTTTAAATTGGGGTCTTCCTTCTTTTTCAATGATTATTTTTGGCGAGGGATTGCTCTTCAGACTTTTTTCTTTGAATGTCTTTTGGTTGATGATTTCAAAGATTTTTTTATAATTTTAGTTTTAAAAAATTTTTTTTTAATAAATTGTTGTATTTGTATCGATGAGTTTTTTTGTCACTTTTTATACCCGTTACTCGTAGAGTAAAAGGGTATACTAGATTCGTCGGAAAGTATGTAACAGGCAGAAGGAAGCGTTTCCGACCCCATAAAGTATATATATTCTTGATCAGGATCACTAGCCGAGTCGATCTAGCCATGTCCGTCTGTCCGTCTGTCCGGATGAACGCTGAGATCTCGGAAACTATGAGAGCTAGGCTATTGAGATTTGGCGTACAGATTCCTGAGCTTCTTACGCAGCGCAAGTTTGTTTCAGTAGACTGCCACGCCCACTCTAACGCCCACAAACCGCCCTAAAATGTAACTCCTACTTTTGATGCTAGATAGAAAATTTTAACTGAAATGTATTAGTCTTGTCAATACCTATCGATTGACCAAAAAAAATGTTGCTACGCCCACTCTAACGCCCAAAGAAAAAAGCTATGACGTCAGAGCCAGACAATGCGAAATGTTTTTAGGGGTGTAAGTTATCCAACCCGTGAAACGGTTCCACTTATGGAATTTATAAGCAAATTTTTGAATTCAATCTCAGCTATGTTACCCTTGCCTTCAGCGACATTGCCTTTGCCTTTGTTTAAGATTCTGCCTTTGCCTTTGCCATTCACTTCGAGGGCCTCGCTTGACCGTCCTGCTAAGATAAATAAACCAATCGTAAAGTAAACACAAGCTTCCGTTCAAAGCCCAAACTTTTCCGTTCAAAGCCCACAGTATTGCGTTCTAAGTTCAGAACATATTGCGTTCCGATTTTCAATCAAATTGCATCGGTCAGCATAATTTCATTTCACAACGAGATGCGACAGTTTCAGGATAAGCTTTTATTTTAAACAAAAATTAAAGTTCTGGAAGCTTAAAAAAAGGAAAGCTTCTGGCCGAGGTTCATTGGATAATTTTTTAGAATTAAGATTCAGTCCTATTTTATCCGAGACCGCGATCGGTTCACAATTTTTAAAAAGTGTCTTGTATTAATTGGATTTAAGAATAAAGGTTTATCACCCGAGTTTTAAAAATAAAAAACAAATTTTTGAATTCATCTATTAACGACGAATTTAATTGGCACCCAACGTGGGGCCGCGTAAAATAAAAAGTTCCAAAAATTATTTAGTGAAAAATAAGTTAAATATAAACGGAGCTCGCGCGGCCAACAACTCAACATTTCTAGTGGAGAAATTAAAAAATCCACCAAACATCACAACAAAGTGACAGTGGTCGTTAACAATAATTAAATGGAAATTAATAAATGAAATAATCCATTTAAAGGTGAACTTTAAAAAAAGGGTGGACCAAAATCTTAAATAAATAAAAAAATACAAGAACACAAAATAAAGCAAAACCAGAAACTCACTTAACAAAAACAGTTAAACAAACCAGCTCTTACAACAACAACAACAAAATCACAACTCGCTGAAACAGGAAAAATTAAAGAAGGAAGGAAGGGCATTCTATTGCCAATAATTTCTACTGAATCCAGGAAGGAAGATCAACCCACAACCTCACAGAAGGACAGTCTCGTGAGAAATTAATTTTCAATAGAAAAAAATTAAATTAAAAATTATAATCTAAGATCAGGGAATTAAAAAAAAAAAATAATAATATTATAAGATTTAAACATTGATAGAAAGTAAGATAGATTCACGATTTAATAAAAAATATTGAGAAACAATCTGGAAGATTTAATAAATAGCTTTGGTGAAATAAATCTAACCATGGCAACCGGAGGTTCAGCACCAAATTTTTCTGCAGGTAGTATAGCCACAGCACGCGGCTTAACTGTGGAATTAATAAATAGATTGATATATGTTCAATTAAATGAAGTGAGCAGGAAAATAGAAGGTTTAGAAGGAAAGTTAGCCACAGATGCAAACACTGTGGAGGATTATAAAATACAAACAATCGACCCAACTATAAAATGCGATACAACACTTGAAGTGGTAAAATCTTTACCAAAATTCACGGGGGAACCAACACAATACGTAGGTTGGAGGGAAGCCGCAGAAACTGTAATGAGTCTCTATAAAATTCAAAGTGAACAATATTTTATCGCCCTAACAATTTTACGAAATAAAATTTTGGGAGCTGCCCATGATGCTCTTACCAATCATGGCACCGTTTTAAACTTTCAAGCAATCTTATCTAGATTGGACTTTATATATAGCGATAAACGACCAATACATATTCTCGAGTCAGAACTAAGTATCCTCAGGCAGGGACGAAACACAGTTACAGAATACTATAATGAAGTCAATAAAAAAATTACACTACTAATAAACAAAACCATAATGACATACGGAAAGGACAGCGTAATTGCCAAAGAAACAAACAAAACAATAAGGAGCAATGCTCTACGAATTTTTATATCTGGGCTAAATGGATCTATCTCAGAAACTCTTTTCTCAATAAATCCACCAGATTTACCCAATGCTTTGGCAAAGGTCCAAGAACTAGAATCAAACAATTTCCGTGCTCAATTTGCAAACAGGTTTAATAGATTTAAAAATGAAAATAAATATCAGGGAAACAACTTACGATTTGATCAAAAAAGACAGAACAATAATACTAATAAAACGGGAAATTATTGGAGTAATAACCAGAATTATAATTGGCCACAAAAGGGAAATTTTTGGCAAAACGATAATCATAATAATAATCAAAAGCAACAAGCCGTCGAGCCAATGGATGTTGATCCATCGATTCAACTCCAGAATAAACCTAGTTACAATCGACAGCCGAATAATAATTGGCAGGCAAATAATAATCGAGGTAGATACAATAATAATTATAATCAAAATAATAATCGATCAAATTACTATCGCGCTAATCAAAATAAAAAGCAAACTCAAGCTCAGAAAAGGGAACCAGATGTAACAGTAAATCAGCCAGCTAATAAAGTAACCAGATTAAACAATATCAACGAAGATCATTTTTTAGACCAGACCCCTGCAGGGGAATGCCTTATTTAAATAGGACAGACCGAAAAACCAAGAAGCAGTTAAAGATTTTTATAGATACAGGAGCCACTGCTTGTTATATAAAAAAGGGAATTTTCGAAAATAAAAATGAGTTATCAATATACAAAAAGGTAACTACAGTTCATGGGTATTCAATTATTAGGTATTACCATATTATAAATATATTTGAAACAAGACAATTTTTTTATGAAATCAAAGGATTAGAATCTGATCTGCTAATTGGATTTAATTTATTAAGAAAAATTGGAGCTATAATAAATATAGAAAAGGGAGTCTTGGAATATAAAGGGAAAACAGAAAAGTTAAAATATTATGATAATGAGGAAAAAAATGAATTAAGTCTAATTAAAGAAAATAATATTCTTCCGTTAAAAGAATTTATTATAAAAAAATATTTTGATGAAAAAAATAGCGAAAACACAGATTCATTATTTGTGGAAAATAGTGAAAAAAGCTTGGGAATACAAAATCCTGAGAGTGCCGACGAAGTAAATACCGTCAATAAAAATACAAATACCTTGGGAATTCAAAATCCTGAGAGTGCCGACGAAGTAATTACCGTCAAAAATCAAATAAATAAAAATCGTTTGAAATATAAAAATTTCAAGCCCGCCGTCGATGAGTTATCCGACAAACAACAGATAAACAATATAGGTAGTGATCAATTAGACGGACTAAAGGAAAAAATAGTTCTCTATATTGAAAAAGAGCATTCAAAGATAAATATGCAAATTCCTTTTAGAACAGACATAAAGGGGGAAATAAATCTTATTCACGACAGGCCAATATACGGGAAACAATATCCGTACGCTTTTTCTGTCACCGACTTCGTGAACAGCGAAATCAGTAGAATGTTAGCAGAGGAAATTATAAGGCCTAGTCGAAGCCCTTATAATTCACCAGTTCTGGTAGTACCAAAGAAAGGAGAAAATCAAGACGGAAGCCGTAAATTAAGACTCGTCATTGACTATAAAAAATTAAATAAAAATACCATACCTGACAGGTACCCAATGCAAGACCCATCAGTAATTCTATCTAATTTGGGAAAAGCAAGGTATTTTTCAACAATAGATTTAGAATCAGGTTTTCATCAGATATTAATGAAAGAATCTGATGTAGAAAAAACATCCTTTTCAATAAATAATGGAAAATAGGAATTTTTAAGAATGCCATTCGGACTAACAAATGCACCAAGAATTTTTCAGAGAGCAATGGACGACATCCTAAGAGAACGAATAGGGAAAACATGTCATGTCTACATGGACGACATTATAATATTCTCAAACTCGATTGAACAACATTATAAAGACTTATACAAAATTATAAATATATTATTGAAGGCAAACATGAAAATCTCTTTAGAAAAATCAAAGTTTTTTAAACGCGAAACCAGTTTTCTAGGATACATCGTATCTTATAACGTCATCAAGACAGACCCAGAAAAAATTGACACCATAATTAAATATCCGCTTCCAAAAAATATTCGGAAACTAAGAAGTTTCTTAGGCCTTACGGGCTATTATAGAAAATTTGTTTTAAATTACGCCTCTATAGCCAAACCTCTAACAAAATATCTTGGAGGTCATAATGGCAAAATTTCAAAAAGAATGTCAACAAAAATGTTAATTCAGCTGGATGACCCAGCTATTAAAGCTTTTAACGAGCTGAAAGAAAATCTCATTGCTCAAGTAGAATTAATTCAACCGGATTATAATAAAAAATTTACCCTGACCACCGACGCTTCGGACGTCGCAATTGGTGCAGTATTATCTCAAGAAGGTAAACCAATTACTTTTATTTCAAAAACCTTGACTAAAACGGAACAAGTTTATGCAACTAATAAGAAGGAACTTTTAGCCATAGTATGGGCTCTTAAAAATCTAAGAAACTACTTATACGGAGTGATTGGAATTGAAATCCAAACCGATCATCAACCATTATCCTTCGCAATCTCTGATAAAAATCTTAATATTGAAATGAAACGCTGGTACTCCTTCATAGAAAGTTTCACTCCTAAAGTACAACTAATGTAGTTGCAGACGCCTTATCAAGAATTCAGATCAACAACTTAACTGACAGTAACGAATCGGTCTCAGATCAAAACACTCAGCATTCAGCAGAGAGTAGTTTTGAGAATGTTATACAAGAAACCCGTAAACCCTTAAACCAGTTTAAGCAACAATTGCTATTAGCAACGGGGAGGTATACAATACATGAGTCGATTAATATATTCGAAAATACCAGACATATAATAGAATTCGACACTCCCGAAAATTTGATATCAATCTTAAGAGAATATATTCCTCCTAATTTAACGGTAGGTATTCATTGTACCTTAGAGGACTTTTATAGAATTCAAAAACCACTTAAAGATAATTTTGTGAATAAATTTTTGTATACAAAAATATTTGTCCAAGATGTAGAAACTCCTGAGGACAGAGCACTTATAATCGAAGAAACACATTGCAGAGCACACAGGGGACTTGACGAAAATTAAAAACAAATCAGTAGATTGTATTATTGGCCAAACTTACTTACAAAATTAAAAAAATATATAAAAAATTGTAAAATTTGCAATGAAAACAAATATAACAGACACCCAACTAAAATTCCAATTGGAGAAGCCCCAATCCCGAGTAAAGAAGGCGAAAATTTACACATCGACATTTATTACGCGCAAAGTCTTACTTTCATAACTTGTATTGACGCTTACTCAAAATTTTTAGTAGTAAAAGAAATCCAAAATAAATTAAATATCGAAAACAAAGTAATGGAACTTCTTCAACATTTTCCACAAGCCAAAGTAATAATGACCGATAATGAACCAAGTTTCACCTCGGCCCAATTTAAATCTTTTGCACAAAGGTGCGGTTTAACTTTACATTACGCAGACCCGAGGCACAGTACCTCAAACGGACAAGTTGAAAGGGCACATTCTACACTAACAGAATTAGCTCGATGCATTAAAGAAGAATTTAATCTAACCGACTATTCCGAAATAGTAATAAGAGCCGCTCAAGAATATAATCAGAGCATTCACTCTACAACGAACCAAAAACCTTTTGACGTACTATAACGATAACATTCCTCAAATTTTAAAAAATACACAAGAGAAAATGTTAGAAACACATAATGAAAACAGAAAAGAAAAAGTATATCATGTAGGACAGGTAATTTATGAAAAGAAACACGGGGAAAGAAATATACTTAAAACTAGATATAAAAAACAAGTAGTTAAAGAAAATTTACCTAACAAAATAATAATCAACAATAGAAATAGAATTATTCACAAAGATAATATAAAATTCTAAAAATTTATATGTTACTTTTTTTTCCTTTTCCAGAAAATGTTTTATCAGGTGCTCATACTACAGCTTATTTTATTAACAAAATCAGAAATAATAGACTATACAAGTCACGAGTATCTTTTATTCAAGGACAATAAAGACGTATTGACGTACGATTCATACGCAGAATTATTCCACGTAACTAACTTAAGTTTTTATAAAGAAATAAAAAAATTGGAATCAGATAATATAAAAAGGGATACTAATAAAAGGTCACAATGGGAAATTAAATATTACATAGAAGTAATCGAATTCATTTTATCACAATTAATATCAACTAGGTCAAAAAGGGGGATAAATGAGATAGGCACTGTGTGGAAATGGTTAGCTGGAACTCCGGATCATGATGATTTTATTAAAATACAGAATAAAATCGATGAATTAATTGAAAATAATAATAAGCAATTTATTATCAATTCCAAACTGTTTAAAGAAATAGAATCTCTTTCTGATGATTTTAAAAATGTTTTTATTGATCAAGATTTACCACTGCGAAAACATCGCTTACGATTATTAACATTTGATTGACACAATCACACTAGCAAAAATTGAGGTTTTTAATGCCAAAATATTAAATAATGATGACATTATGGAAATATTAAAACATGAACAAAACCAGTAACTATCGCTGACTTAATGGACATCTCTGTTTTTAAAATCGCACTGCATAAAGAACTTGTAATAATTTATATTAAATACCCAATAATAAAAAACAGATGCGAAATATATTACGCTAGAGCGATTTCCCAAATCGATGGGAAACTAGTATTAAGCAATCAAGTCGCAAAATGCGCAAATATGTTTTATGAAATGTCTAACTTTAAGAACGAACTTTTTAATAATTTTTGCACTTTAAATAATGAAAAAACTTGTTTTACCCGCTTATTAAATGGCGAGAAATCCACTTGTAAAAAAATAAGAGAGAAAAATAAAAAAATAGACATCATACAAGATGGTGCCATTCTTATAAATGGTAACAATATTGTGAACAACTCTCATTTAAACGGTTCATTTTTGATAACATTTAATGGTACAACCGAAATTAATAATATTTCTTATACCAATTTGGAAAACAAAATTCTTTATTACTTAACTACAAACCACTTCAAAAATTATGAAATATCCGATTACATATTATCAAATAACTCAGAACTTTCTTTAGATAATATAAACATTTTAAATCATTTCATTAAAATTAATAATACCAATATATCACTTACCTTTATATTATTAATTTTAATCATTATATATTTGATTTTTTTACTTATTATAAAATACAAAAATGTCATATTATTTGTAACCAAAAAACAACGGCCAGAACCAGAAAAATCTATTAACCAAGAAAATTTTTTAACAGAATTAAGAGATCAATTAAATGAATTCCATTTTAGAAGGGGGAGAGTTATCCAACCCGCGAAACGGTTCCACTTATGGAATTTATAAGCAAATTTTTGAATTCAATCTCAGCTATGTTACCCTTGCCTTCAGCGACATTGCCTTTGCCTTTGTTTAAGATTCTGCCTTTGCCTTTGCCATTCACTTCGAGGGCCTCGCTTGACCGTCCTGCTAAGATAAATAAACGAATCGTACAGTAAACACAAGCTTCCGTTCGAAGCCCAAACTTTTCCGTTCAAAGCCCACAGTATTGCGTTCTAAGTTCAGAACATATTGCGTTCCGATTTTCAATCAAATTGCATCGGTCAGCATAATTTCATTTCACAACGAGATGCGAAAGTTTCAGCATAAGCTTTTATTTTAAACAAAAATTAAAGTTCTGGAAGCTTAAGAAAAGGAAAGCTTCTGGCCGAGGTTCATTGGATAATTTTTTAGAATTAAGATTCAGTCCTATTTTATCCGAGACCGCGATCGGTTCACAATTTTTAAAAAGTGTCTTGTGTTAATTGGATTTAAGAATAAAGGTTTATCACCCGAGTTTTAAAAATAAAAAACAAATTTTTTAATTCATCTACTAACGACGAATTTAATTTGTATGTGTGTGTATGTAAATAGTTGCCGGCCGAACTTAGCGGCAAAGAAAAAAGTCCTGCCGGCGCTCAGAGAGAGCAAAGTGCGCGTCTAACTTATTCCATTGAATAATGAACCCTTTATCCATTTGTCCCATTGACGGGCAAAAACCTTTAAAGATCTGTACATCTTTATTTATCTCTTTCAAAGAATATGAATTAGCTTAACAAATACCTATAGATTGTTCCAAAAAAACTTTTCCGTTTTCAGTCCAATGCTCTCAAACCAAAGTAGTTAGGACAAGCCTTGACACTAGAGCCAGAAAACGACATACATACATACATATGTATTTATGCATGTGTGTGGACGTAAGAAATTGCAATCTAATATCCGCGGCAAATAGAATTCTTTCAAACAAAGCTATTCAACCAAATATTTTGAAATACAGTATGTGCCTTAAAATTGTGTATGTTTAGCAAGCATACATAAATATAAATGTTTTTTGTCTATTTTATGTGTTGCTTTCTCATTCTTGGCGCTGGCTGAAACAAAAGCAGAGCCGAGAAATGAGAGCAAGGGAGAGAGAACAAAGTGCGCGGCTAACTTATTTTAAAGTTTGTTATCTGAGTAACGGGTATCTGATAGTCGAGGTACTCGACTATAGCGTTCTTCCTTGTTAAATTTTAAATTGTCCGAGCAGTGAATTTAGGTTACGATCACTATTTTGATTTAAGATTTAAGGGGATTATTTCATTAATTATTTTCCACCTTAGTTTTATTGATCAACACAAACTTTTTATTTTTTTGTTGGTTGTATAGAGTTTAAGGGGATTATTGCATTTATTAATTTCCACCTTATTTTTATGAACACGGGCTTTATATATTCGTGGGTTCTATCGGGTTTTTGGCCGCGCAAAATTCCTTTTTCACTTTAAAACTTTTTTAGCGTTTATTTTAAAGCTTTGTTTTAGAATTTTGTAATCACACGGCCCTACGTTGGCCGCCAATTAAGTTTCTCACTAGTGAATTATTTAAAAAAAATTTTTTTTTTTAATAATCATTTATTCACTATTACAATGTTTCAATAGGTCGAACTTATTTAATTCACTGTTCTTATACTTTCACTCAATTTGTTCTACTGCTCGATTCGGATCTCAAAAATGGACTGCCTGCTCTCTAGTTCAATGATCAATAATCAAACCTCGGCTTAAGAGATTTATCCCTAAAAATTGATAAAGAGAATGACTCAAGAGAGTCTGATAATAGGATGATGCAATTTGCCAATTAAATTTGAAGCCCAATCTTCGCCGGAAATTGGTGTTTACATTAGCGGAGTCCCTAACGCTTTGGGGATCTTTTTGTTTACGGTAGCGCACTCGGGGCTCGCTTTGGGGATCTTTTGTTTACGCTAGCGGACTCAGGGCTCGCTTGGGACTCCGATGTTTACAATATCGGCTTGGATGTTTTCAGCATCCGTTTGATGCGGACTGCGTGAAATTGATCTGGGTGGGAATGATTTGGAGGCCTGGTTGACAGAAATAGCTGACGACGGATTTTTCTCGGGTATGTCAGAGTTATTTGGAAATTAGGCCTCGGCTCAAAGTTGTTTATAAATAGGGTAAGAGCCCCTAAATAATGTGTCATATAACTTGCTTACCGACGAACCCGAATCTCACCCTCTTCCCCCAGTCCTTTCTCATGACTGCTTGTGTGCGAAGGTGTGAAATTTTAATTTTGTGAGTTTTTCTCAAAATGTGCAGCTTTTATTTTACAGCAGAGAAAATTATACCACTGGAAAGGGCTTAGAAAAGGCATTCAAATTACACCAAATGTATACTAATTCGGGTTTCGGCGGTCATCGTCATTTTTTGCCTTTTTTAGTCGAGTAGTGGGAATATACGAGAGCGGTGGTTTTCGCAGCTGCAGTTTGGACGCTGCCGTGACTGCCGCTGCGATGTACGGCGCTGCGGTCTTACACTCTAGTTTTTGTTATACGTTATACGATTCCTTTTAAGGAGTGTGTCTAGGAAAAATGAGCCGAAGAATCACTTTAATATTATAGTTGTATAAGACTTATAGGATCACTTTTCAGGGCTAAGGATATAAAACAATGTTAGTGTCTAAGTGTGCATAGAAAAATTAGTTAGTGGGATTACGTTAGGGTTTATGTTTTAAATTTCTTTTGGGGAACACTTTTCAGGGTTTATATCTAGAGGCCACACAATAATATTTATGTATAGGATAAAAAGTTTCGTTTTAAGAACTTAAAACTATGCACTGAAGCGGAAAATTGTAACGATTTTCAAATTCTGCCTCCTCCCGTATATTCCGACAACTGGACTGAAAAAGGCAAAAAATGTCGATGACCGCCGATACTAACAAAAAAAAGCATTGTTCAAGCCCTTTCCATTGGTATAATTTTCGCTGCTGTAAAACAAAAACTGCACATTTTGAACAAAACTCACAAAATTAAAATGTTACGCCTTCGCGCACAAGCAGTCATGAGTAAGGACTCGAGGGTTGGAGTGAGATTCGGGTTCGTGAGTACGCACGTTCCCTTTGTCCTGCTCATTCTCAGAGGATAACGAGGGGTCACAATATTTGAAATGCAATAAAACGGGAGGATTCCGTGGGCTACCAAACATACTGATTATGGGATGTCTAAATGCTTGCCATTAAAAACAACTCATACAAAATATTTCTAAAACCGCCGAAAAAACTTCCGCAACCGCTTTTAATAGCTACTCCTAGCTTAAGGCTTAGGAAATTCGAATGGTTGCATCGCGACATCTGATCCCAATGTTGGTCCAACCTTAACTGGCCATTTACTCGTATCTTGCTTACACAGAGATTGCCTTTTCTTAACATGTGGCAAAGGTGTAA
Source organism: Drosophila suzukii (assembly GCF_043229965.1). Classification (NCBI taxonomy): domain Eukaryota; kingdom Metazoa; phylum Arthropoda; class Insecta; order Diptera; family Drosophilidae; genus Drosophila; species Drosophila suzukii. The sequence continues at coordinate 15,459,161 of NW_027255896.1, read as the reverse complement.
AACCTCGATATTTACCTACATTCTAACCCCTCGACACCACGTTCACCCCCGGTAATTTGTTATCAATCCTTGTGTTCGTTTTTCTTCTAATAACCATTCCAGTGTTTTATTGGGCTGCACCTTACATTCGAGAACCAATCGGATTGGTTCTAGGAGTACAACATGCCTGTATGCAATCCCTGTAAACGTCAACCTGTTAAGTGAACATTCTAGACTATAAAAATGACACCTTTTAAATTGCTCAGGATCAGTTCTTCAAATGCCTCAGTACTGTATTCTGATAAAATAATTAATCGGACCTTGTAATAGCGACTAACAATTCGAAAAGTGCTTTTTACTTTTTTAACGTGCGGGTGAGAATTGTTAACAACACTACAACATAAATAAATATATATTTTTAAATAAAAAAATTAAAACTAAAACCCTAAAAAATGAGTCATTCATTGCTTGTGCTTTGTGCACCAAAAATGTGGAGATGCGTGAGTTTGAAGCTCATTATGTTCAGTGCTCAAAGCCTCGGAATGCCTTCGAGGCTACAATGTGAAAATCAAAAATAAAGGTGTGACTTATGGTCTACCTTAGTTCACAATTTTGATGGACCTAAAAATGCATTCAATATTTTAATGAATGTTGAAAAACGGCAACAACAATACCGAAGGCGAAATCAAATGGACGATCATCCCACAACATAATCAAATGCTCTCAAACGGATGAGAATGGATGAGGGTAAGGAAGTACTCAACCACGGAAAAAAAACTTTTTTTTTTTTTTTTAAATGCTTTGCTATTTATTTATTGAATCTTCTCCCTTTGGATACTAACAATAAGTGTATCAAATCTTAGACTAATTAATCTAGCTCACAGTCATATGACTGATGTTGTGCTAAAGGGGCCCGAAAGTTATAGCTGGCTTGGCAGGTCGTTGCGTTGTAGACGGGATCGGCTGGAAACCCAAGTCAAGCCTCTTGCGAGGCGATTGGGGTGCACAGAGAGTTTTTCGTTGTAGGACGCTTTTTGTTTGTCTATTTCATCTTTAACGGTAAGAATGCTTAGGTCCCTGTGGATGTTTTGGTTGCGAATATACCATGGTGCCCCAGTGATAGTTCGCAGGATTTTCGATTGAGCGCGCTGTATAATGTCTATGTTGCTTCTGCTGGCGTTCCCCCATAGCTGGGAGCCATATGTCCAGATGGGCTTGAGAGTGGAGTTGTAGAGCAAAACCTTGTAGTCCAGACGCAGGGGCGAACGAGCGTTAAGAATCCAGTGGAAGCTGCTGGCCTTTAGTTTTAGATGTACTTTCTTGCGTTCGATGTGTCTTCTCCAGGTTAGTCGTCTGTCAAGGTGGACGCCGAGATACGTTACATCGTTGACTTGGGGAATCTGCGTATTATTCAATAATAGTGGAGGGCATGTTTGCCTGTTGAGAGTAAACGTTATGTGTTTACATTTTTGTTCATTTATTTTAATCCGCCAATCAGATAGTCACCTCTCTACTACGAGGAGGTGGTTTGCTAGCTGTGTTGTGGCTCGGCCTGGGCACCTCGAGCGACTTAAAATTGCGGTGTCGTCAGCGAACGTAGATGTTGTTAGCTGCTCGTTCGTGGCAATATCCGCTGTGTATAGGAGGAACAGAGTAGGCCCTAGCGCGCTTCCTTGCGGGACTCCAGCTTTGATAATGTAGTCGTCGGATGTTGTTGTATTGCACCTTACTGCGAAGGTCCTGTTGTATAAATACGACTCAAGAAGCTTGTGAGTGTAATCAGGTAAGTGTGTTTTGATTTTGTGCATGAGGCCATCTAGCCATACTCGATCGAAGGCTTGAGATACATCGAGGAATATTGCGCTGCAGTATTCCCGATGCTCAAAGGCTGTGCGTATTTCTGATGTTATTCTGTTAACTTGTTCGATTGTTCCATGGTTTTGACGAAATCCAAATTGATGAGCAGGGATAACATTGTGTGCTCCTAGATATGGTGTTATGCGAGTTAGAAGGCATTTTTCGAACAGCTTAGACAGACACGATAATAAACTAATTGGTCTGTAGGATGACGGAATTGTGTGGTCTTTTCCGGGCTTCGGTATCATAATGATAATAGATTTTTTCCATTTTTTCGGATAGTAGCCGAGAGTTATAACCTCAATGGCAGAGTTTGGAAGTTCAATTAACATTTTTGGGGTTATTTGGTCACCGCCAGGGGCCTTTTTTGGTTTCAGTTCCCCAATGACTTTCGCGATCTCCTTTGGCTGAAACAATGGTGGTAGGGAAATAGATTCAGATTCGATTTGTGGTAGGAAAAATGAACCAGTGGCAGGGTTCGGCTGGAAGACGTTTCTTAGATGTAACGCAAAAGTTTCGGCTCTATCTTCGTCGCTGCGGGCCCAGATGCCAGATGAGTTTCTTATCGGAGTCACTGTTTCGATTGGAGAGCTCAGATTTGGGTGAGCCCTCCACAGAGGATGTTTTGTACTGGTTGGCGATAGTTTTGTAATGTACTGCAGCTGTGCATTTTCTGTTTCTTGCTTTAGAGCTCGATTTAGTGAGCGGGTGGCTTCCTTAAGACGTTGTTTTGATGACGGCGATCTGTTGGCTTGCCAGGCACGTCGCAGGCGCCTCTTTTCTAGGACTAACCGTTCAATTTGCAGATTAGTTTTGAAGTGGTTGGTTTGCGCGTCCCTGCCTTGTGGTGTTGAGATAGTGGCTGCCTCCACGAATACTTCTTCAAGAGCATCGGTAGAGCAGTCGATGTCCGCTTCGATGTTGAAGTGAGGTGTTAATTTGATGTGTGAGCTTACATACTTTTTATATTTTAACCAGTTGGTTCTGTGCGACGTCAGCCTGAGGGGGTGATCTGTGGTTCTTGTGCTTTGAAGAAGAGTTATTAGCACTGGCGAATGGTCCGACGACAGGTCCGAAAGCGCTTTGGCGCTTGTTATATTGCGGGGAATGTTTTTTGTCACCGCAAAGTCTATTAGGTCTGGAACTTTCCTGGGGTCTGTTGGCCAGTATGTGGGGCTGCCAGGAGAAACATAGTCTAATTTGTTGTTCGGTTTTATGATTGCATTGTATAATTGCCTTCCTTTGGGAGTCACAAGGCGTGATCCCCAGTGCGTGTGTTTGGCATTATAGTCCCCTGCAGCTATAAAGCGGTCTCCAAGCAAGTTGTAGAAGTCCATGAATTGTCCTTCAGAAATTGTAAAGCGAGGAAAAAAAACTTAGATTAGCGAAAGTAAAAAGGATTTAAAATTAGAGCTTTTATGCCCCACTTGTGGTGAGAATAATCTTGCATCAAGGGAACGTCAACACATATTGACCGACAAGCATAAAAATGCATCAGCCAGAAAGTCAAAAATAATGAAAATATAATTCTTCTTAACTCACAAACTGTTTTTCCTGTTAAATCATATCCAATCAGCAGTACAGTCCAACACACTATTGATTTAAATGATTTTTATCAGCATTGTTAAAAAAATATAATTGAAATTATAAAGCAATGCATGATTGAATATATATGTATATTGGAACTGCATATCTGTATACCAAAATGAAAACATTATCGACGAACTAAATATGGCAGTAGATAGCTTCTTAGTATAGAACAGTGAGTTTCAAGAAAAAGACTCTGTTTGAGCAATAAAAAATTTCAATTATTTTAAAATTACTATAATCAAGCTAGAAAACATTCCTGCTAGCGGATACATACAGGCTCCGAAGAAAATAAGAGCCTGAAGTGCACTTATAAACGTACAAAATACTGACGTATTTCGTTTCAAATGGTGCATACTAGCATTCATAGCTAATAAAAGTCATGAGAGTGCTACTTTTACAACAGCAAAGCCAAAAAAGTATTCACGAGAGAAAATGACGTAGCTCACCACTTACTACATGAATATTTATAACGAAATAATTTTATGTGACGGAATTAGATTGAAATTTTCAAGAATCGAGTTTCCAATCACGAATAAAGGGATTATTTATTTCGAGAAAAATAATAAAGGTTTTAGTATAAATATTTATAGGATCGATGCTGATGGGGACAAAATTATCCGTCCAACATTTAGGACTAAATGTATTCGGGAAATGGTGAAACGTATCGAGATTTATCAAGTGTTTATTTACCACTTGTTGTGCAACTTTAAAAAAATGATAGCAACAGAATTGAAGAATATGCTGTTCACTACGCTTATAAATTTCTTTAATGAGCAACAACTGCAGGGATGTCTTTTTAACACTTGCGGACATTATTGTATGCTGTACAGTCGTATTAAAAGTAAAAAGAAAACACTAGATTTTCTTAAAGAAAATTCAAGAAAAGCAACTATTCATTAAATGATAAATTATTAATAAAAATGTTTAATAACTATTTTAAAAACTAAAAAACCGTTTTTCAAGTAAGATCAATTCGTTTTATTTATGGTTTTGGAGCAATACGTTTGTTTTACATGTAATATTTAATCATTAGACCAAGGGCTTCCTCTTTCAGTGCAGGCAGCATATGACACGTGTCTAACACGACATGTGTCTGGTCCAGATGAGGCATCAACGTCGCTCCAGGGACAAAGTTTTTGATGAAATCCAAACTACGAATGTATCAACTCTTTTTCCTCTAAATCCTCCAAAGTATCTTTTAGGAACTCCGCCCTTTGTAGGTGTTGGTCGAAAAGCATGCCTTCAAATTGCGAAAAGAATAGTTCTATCTGTTGAGCGTACATTTTTAAGAAAAACTATTTCTTTTTGAGACTGATTAAAGACAGTTATTGGATTTTAAAACTCAGCCCTTTATATTGAAGAATAGTATTTACATTACTTATTTACTAATAAAAATTCAACTTGAGCACAACTATATCTGTTCAGATCTTTTCCTTTATAAACCATATGAGTTATTCCATTCTCATTTAAATTCCTAAATGGTGTCTTTGTAGAAAATTGGTTCACATAACTCTGAGGTAGAAATATCCAAATATCTTTGTCGTAAAGTAATCTTATACTCAAATCTAATACACACATTTTCATTTTTTGTATACACAATCACAGGCTTCACGTCATTTAAGGTCTCTAAGAAGTGGTAACCTTCCAGATACGGCTTGAGCTTTCGGATTGCCCAGACGATTGCCAAGCACTCCTTCTCGGTCGTTGAGTAATTCTTCTCAGCGCCGTTGAGCGTTCGGCTTGAGTAAGAGATTACCTTTTCGCCTCGTTCAGTTTCCTGGGTCAAGATTGCCCCGATGCCGTAGTCGCTTGCGTCAGTTTGCAAGATGAATGGTTTGTCGAAGTCCGGGCATGCCAGTACGGGGTCTGCGACGAGTCTTGCCTTCACCTCTTCGAACGCCGTCTGATGTTCCTGTGTCCACACCCATTTATTGCCCTTGCGTAGCAGATCGTTGAGAGGTTTGACTATTTTTGCGAAGTCAGGTACAAACCGGCGGTACCATGATGCTACGCCCAGGTACTGTCGAAGCTCTCTTACTGTCGATGGTGGTTCTAGTTCGGCGATGGCTGCTACCTTTTCCGGATCCGTGCGTATTCCTTCGCTAGTCACTCGATGACCGAGATATAACAGCTCTTTCTTGAAAAATTGGCACTTCTCCGGGTTTTATCTCAGATTTGCCTCTTTTAGTCGTCGGAACACTTCCTTTAGGTTGGCCTTGTGTTCTTCCAGCGAGCGCCCGATCACTATGATGTCGTCCTGGTAAGCAAATGCGTGCGGCGACATTTCGGGGCCGATCGCAGACGCCGAATGAAGTCCGAATGGCATTACTTTCCATTGGAATAAACCTTTCCCCGGCACTGTAAACGCCGTAAACTGCCTGCTGTCCGCTTTCAGTCGGATTTGCCAGTACCCATCCTTTAGGTCCAAGCTGCTGATGTACCGTGCTTCCCTCAGTTGGTCGAGAATATAATTTATTCGGGGCATCGGGTAGTCGGCATCGGGTAGTAAAGTCGACGCACAGTCTCCATTTGCCCGTCTTTTTCCTAACCATCACGATGGGAGAACTGTATGGGCTTGTTGAGTGTTCCATGTATCCCATTTGGAGAAGCTCGTCCACCTTCGCATTGATCTCCCCTTGAACTTTCGGATTCTTGGGATAGTGTCGCTGCTTTATTGGTTTGTCGTCTTTCATCGTGATCTGATGCTCTGCCATGTTTGATGCTCCCTTCATGCTGCTGAAAGTCGATAGCTCTGCCTCCAGGAATTTCGTCGTGTCGTCATCTTCGCTTGTCCGTTGTACGACTGCCACCGACAACTTTTCCTCGAGCCATCCCTTGTGACGATTCCTGGCCGGTATTATCACTTCGTGTCCAGCGCACTTAATTTCGGTACCGACTTGTGTTAGAAAATTCCATCCCAACACCAATGAATCCACTACCCCTGGTAGTATCAGCAGGCTCATGCTCAGTCGCTTGTTCCCGAACGCGATTTCTACCTCCAGCTGCTCATCGATTCCTCCACATCTTCCGTCTGCCAACCTAACTTGCCGTCGTATCCTCGTAATCTTTCTGAGGGCAGCCAGGTCGTCCGCCAGCTCTTTGCTTATAAAGCTTGCTGTTGCCCCGGTGTCGATTGTGGCCTTGTATGTGCCCTCACCAATCGTCACCGCTGCGGACATTTGCTGCTCCTATTCGATCAGCTTTCCTGTTAGTTTGGAGAGGTAGCATCTTGCGACCCCCGCTCGCCTCTCTGCGGCTGGCAGCCTGCTGGCAGCATTCGACGCTCCTGACACCTTCTCTCCCGCACACCCAGCAGAACAACAAGCGTTGGTGCCTACACCCCCGCACCCAGTGTCCATGACCATGGGGGTCTGTGATGTGTGTCGTTTCACGAGGCCTTTGTGTTGTATTTGGTGGCCTCCAAACAGTGTTTGCTGGCTGCATCTGTTGCTGTTGTGGTGGTGTCCATTAACCTCCGCGTGGTGCTTCTGTTGCCTGCTGTGGCGGTTAGGTGGCGACCATTGGTCGATTCCCCGTGACTCCTGGGTTCCTGTCTCTTCGCATCTACTGCATGTTACCTGCGTTGGTGATGCCGACTTGGTCTTTTTGGGGATTTTTTTCTTGCGCGAACGCTTCCCGCTCCTTTTCGAGTTCTTCATACTCATCTGCTAATATCATCAGCGTGTTCAGGTCCGACACTTTGTACGCCCTTAGGAAGATCCTTAGACTTGGGGTGCAGTTTTCCTTGATGATCCTTCGGGTATCTTTCGCGAAATAAATAATTCCATCATCTGCATGTCGATCATGTAGTCTCTGAACGACTCGCTGAAGCCCTGCTTCCGTTGTCTGACGTGATCCGCCAGCTTTTTGAAGAAGTCTCTCGGCAGAAAGTATGTGTGGAAACTATCTATGATCTCCGCCCAGGTTTTCCATTGTTTGTTGTTGGCGATAAACCACTTCAAAGCCTTTCCCTTAAGCAATTCCGGCATCGCTCGGGGAATCATGTCTAACTCCAAGCCGTATGTGTTTGCGGACCATTCCACCTGCTCCAGGAACTCGAACGGTTTTTCCGCCCCGTCGAGCCTGAACGACCATTCGCGGACCTGTTTGGCGATCCTTGCATAGTCTGACTGACTCGAGATCAGCGCTGTTATTGTCCTGTCTTGGCTTGATTATCTCCTTTTTGCCTCCTTTTGTAGGTTGTCAACGCTCAGGCTTGCCATTAAGTTGTCCCCTTCGGCGTTCGTTAACGTGATGCTGGGGTGGTATGTATCTTCCAAATCGGCCCAGATGTTGTGGGTCATTATCCGTTTCTGAGTAATACTCGGATAATGCTTTTCTCATGTCCTCTAATCTGCCGTCCAGGGTGACATTAAGCCTCTGTGCGACATTGGCGAAATCCTCCTTTTTAAGCCGGTAGATCCACTTCTTCCCCATTCTGTTTAAATTGCTTTCACTGCCGGGACAATCACGTTGGGCGCCAGATGTAACGAACTCTTTTTTATGGTCTGCTCGCTACGAGATTCGTGCGGCGGGTTCGTATTGGGTTTTATTGCGGGTATATTATTACAAGTGTCTTAGTTGCTTGGTTGGCCTTGACTCGTTGCTTGTGACCTTCGGTGCTTCCGACGGTCCTGGATGACTCGACGACCTCTCGCCTTGATGACTCGGTGCTCCCTGAAAATACTCGCAGCTCCCTGAAGATCCTCGCCGCTTTCTGAAGGTCCTCGCAGCTCCCTGAAGACGCTCGCTCGCTGTTCACTTCTCACGCGTGACTTGGTGACTGCTGGTAACGACTCGGAATCGCGAGGGGTATCGGCCGTACGGGCTTAGGGAAGCGTCACCGTTCTCAGACTAGGGTGAACAAAAGCTGCGCTCTCCAGGATCGCTCCTTTCGACACACCGCCACCTGTCCCTTGCTCTGTCCCGGATGGTCCCACTGGGGTTTCTGCTCAGCCCGCGCGGACAGTCAAGGCGGAACGCCAGGAAGCTGCCTCGCGCCTTACTTCGCTTCCACGCCTAGTGTAAACGAACGTTCCACCCTAACCTCACCCTTTTGCTTTTTGTCCGGGACGTTTCCGTGTGGCTTTTGGTACTCGGGGTTCGGGCACGCCGCTCCGGGACCTCGCAAGTCGAATCCGTAGGGCTCTCCTGGATAATTCCACTCGAGACCGTACCGATCGACCGCTCTCCCTTCTGGCTTGTTATACTCGTGGTTCGGGCACGCCGCTCCGGGACCTCGCAAGTCGAATCCGTAGGGCTCTCCTGGACAATTCCACTCGAGACTTTACCGATCGACCGCTCTCCCTTCTGGCTTGTTATACTCTTTCCAGGCGTAACGCCAAGACTTTGTGGACAGGGTTAATCGACCGCCTTGACCTAGCCGTGTGATGCCCTCTGGATCTCAGCTACCTGCGTCTCAATTCGGAGATTCCTGGTATCCTAATCCCGAACGTCTCGACGTAGCAATCTCGCTCCTTGTAGGCTCCCACGGCGCTGCTTCTCTGGCGACTCGACTTGCTGCTGCTCCCTTGTAGATTATCTGGTTGTTTGATTGTTCACTTTGGTATCTGAGTGATCTTGACGGTTTGATTCCTTGTGATCGACTGATCCAGCTGCCAGCGCTCTGCGGCCTTATATAGGGCCTCCGGGAACCGTTATTTCCCTTTTGCGCACGGCCCGCTGGATCTCTCCACTCTGGGTCCAAAGTCCGTGCCTCCTGGATGACCCACTTGTCGTTCCCGTACCGCTTCCAATCGATGCTCCGCCTACTGCTGCCATCCCGCTGATTCCCGTGATGCTTGTGGCACGCCTGTGTGCCGCTCCACCGCCAAGATGTGGCACTTCCTCTCCCGGTCCAAAGTTCACGGGAGAGTCCAAAGTCCGGTGGAGTCCCGTTACCCGCTCTTGCACACGGCACTCTTGCCTTGCCCGCGAAGTCTCCACTCTCTCTCGATCTCCATCCTTGGTCTCCAAACTCTCTCACTCTCCTTCATTGGTCTCCAAACTCTCTCGCTCTCCTTCGTTGGTCTCCAAACTCTCTCGCTCTCCTCGCCGCGTCGTTACTACGCGAATTCGCCGCGTATCTGGCAAGCGGCCGGCCATCTGCTGCTGTTTCTATTTGTGGGGAGTTATTCAACTCCTCACAACATTCAAAAGCTAATTTATAAAGGCAATGAAAAAGATAAGTTAGGTTGAATAGTCGAATTCTTTAAAATAATGATTTATAGTGGTCTGGCCGATGAAAATTGTTTATGTTTAAGCCTTCAAATTCACATGAGACAACCTACAAGTCCAAAATTGAGTCCCCAATTTACATTTGGAAAGAATACTCATAGTGGAGCAAGTATCATGGTATGGGCATATTTTCGTAATATGGTGATGGTACCATATCATAATGCAAACCCATATAGAATCAACATGTTCACTTTGATAGATAAGAAATTATGATGCCATTTTATGCGTAATAAAAAATTAATTTATTTTGGATGCTTTACCACCAAAACGAGTCAGATAGAGAGTCGTCCAAAGTTTCAAAGCTCCTGAGCTAAAAGGTATAATGGTATAAATCCAAAGAATAAAACTGCCTCTGATCTTTTTTGAAGAAGTGACACAACAATATCCCCAAAGGTTAAAAAACAAAAACTTTAATTATTTTCCCAGTAATAAGCCGATTGTTCATATGGCAGATATATGATATTGTAATATGTTCGGAGTTTCCATAGTAATAGTCCAGATTTAGTTGTATTTATAATTATTTATTTAGATAGCGACTCTACGGTCGCTTCTCTCGATCTTGATCGAATGAATATGTGTTACAATATTAGCTTAAATTAAGCCTTAAATCGAAACGCAGCGCTGCTGGTAAGGACAGCAGCAGAGCGGCTGCATTATATATTATATATATATGTATATGAATATATAAGAGGAGAATGATGTGTACACCCAGAAAAAAAGGAACGAAAAAAATCAAGAACATTTTTCATGAAATGAGAACAACCCGTTCTCCATTTTTAGTTCTCACATTTCGAACGTTTGTTCACGAAAAGCGAACGGTGTTGGTAACAATTTCTACCGACGAACAACTTGGTTCCAAGTTGCGAAAAATGTTCTCAGATATCGAACGCCGTTCATGAAAAAGCTGCGATAGACGCGTTAAAGTCTATCGAAATCGATAATATCAACACCGTTCATAAAAACATGTATGTAGGTCTAGGTCCCGATTTTCCGCACTCGAAAAATTCGCTCGGTGGTCCAGCTGCTAGAGTGTCCGCCTTCGACACATGGTAGCACAGGTTCGAGTCCGCGAGAAGACGGTTGTGAATTGTAAGTTTTATTAAAAGATTATTTCTAATGTTTATATGTACTTCTATTAATATATAAATTCTTTGTCTTCAGCAAAATATCCAAAATACATTGAATTCTAGCAATAACAACAAAACATAAGGTGGGAAATTAAATAAATCTCTACCAGGCGTCCAGAAAGTCCAGCGTTGTACACAAACCTCGTTTTTTTTTTAAATTGTTATGTTCTCAGGTTAAGCCCGAAATGTTCTTAAACTGACACCATTCGTTCGGAACCCGACCCTAAAGTTTCGGTCACAGTTTACGAACGACCGTTCATGAACTGTCAACAAACGGGCTCACGCACTTTTTGACAACGTTTGTTCTTGATTTTTGAACGTTTCGAACGGATTTTTTTCTGGGTGTACCTATACAACAGCAAAGCAAAAAAAAGTATTCACGAGAGAAAATGACAAAGCCCACAACTTACCACATTAATATTAATAACGAAATAATTGTATATGACGGAATAAGATTGAATTTTTCAGAAATCGAGTTTCCAATCACGAATAAAGGGATTATTCATTTTGAGAAAAATAATAAAGATTTTAGTATAAATGTTTATGAGATCGATGCTGATGGTGATAAAATTTTCGGTCCAACGTTTAGAACCAAATGTATTCAACCTAACTACATCAATATATTGGGAATAAATAACGTAAACCAAGACAGTATGCATTACGCTTACATTACAAGTGTAAAAAGATTATGCTACTCACAGCATTCCAAGGCCAAATCAGGAGGATATTTTTGTGATAACTGTCTACAGTTTTTCACAGTTATAATACTACCCACAACAAGCTTGAATGCGGGAAAGTGTCCTCGTTTTACCCTGAACCAAACACTACAACTTCATTCAAGGGCTTTCATAAAAAATTATCTCCTCCGGTGGTGATATATGCCGATATTGAGGCTGTTCTTGAAAACTATAGAACATGCCTTAATTCGTCTTCAACGTCGTCAACAACAAAAGTGCAGAAGCATACTGCATGTGCCGTATCATTTTATACAGCACATAAATATAATCCGGATCTTAACGAATTGTGGACATATGAAGGTATGTAAAAAACAATAAATAATTAATTTCTTAGTATTTTAAAAACTAATTCAAATTTTGTATAATTTTATAGGCGCTGACTGCATACAAAAATTCTGCAAATCACTAAAGGAAAAAACTACGAGCTTGTTTTACATGTACTGGTCGACCCCCAAAAACCCGATTGCTAGCACAATCCATGAACAGGAAGGACATTGCTGTGCCTGTGAAAAGGAAATAAACGCTGACGACCTGGACAAATATTTTGATCAATTTTCTGGAAAATACATGGGTCCCATTCATAAAAATTGTAAGCCAAAGTACAAATTAAGTGATCCCTTCTTTCCTGTAGTATTTCATAACTTATCTAAATATGACATACATTTATTCATTACTGAATTAGAAGGAGACTTAAGCCCCATACCCTGTAATAAAGAGCTTTATATTGCGCTAACGCAGACAATTAAAATAAATGCATCAAATAGATATAAAATAAGATATATCGATTCGATTAGATTTTTAAATTCTAGTTTAGAAAAACTATCGAGCTACATGGAGGACAAAGATTTTAAAATTCGAAGTACTAAATTTCAGGGAGAAAAATTTAAGCAAATGCGTAGGAAGGGTGTTTTCCCTTACGACTATTTAGATAGTTTTGAAAAATTTGAGGATACCCAGCTTCCTGACATTGATAGTTTTTACAATTCTCTCAGCGAAGAAAATTGTAGTATAGATGATTACACTTTTGCACAAAAGGTTTGGAAAACTTTCAACTGTAATACTATAAAAGATTATATAAAACTTTATTTAGAAAGTGATGTTTTAAATTTGACCGATGTTTTCGAAAATTTTAGAAAAATTTGTCAGAAAATTTATAAGCTTGACCCTATTAACTATGTTACAGCACCGTCAATATCTTGGGATGCTATGCTCAAGTATACTAATGTAAATTTAGAACTTATTAGTGACGGAGCGATAAGGGGTGGGTTAACTCAATGTACCCAAAGAATTTCTATAGCTAACAATAAATATATAACTAACTTCGATTCAAGTAAACCAAATAACTACCTCAGCTATATTGATGCAAATAATTTATATGGTTGGGCAATGAGTCAACCCTTACCGCTTTCAGGATTTAAATTTTTAAGTAATGATCAATTAGAATCTTTCGATTACAAAAATATTTCTGCTGAGGGAAATGTAGGATATATATTAGAAGTGGATTTAGAATATCCTACTGATCGGCATGACTCACATAACTACTTGCCTTTCTGTCCAGAAAACAAAGTTCCTCCAGGAGGTAAGCAGAAAAAACTTATAGCTGATTTATCGAATAAAAGCGAATACATTATCAACTTAAAACAGCTTCAACTTTGTATACAGCATGGTTTAATTGTAAAAAAAATACATAGGGTTTTGTCTTTTACACAATCATGCTGGTTAAAGCCTTATATTGATTTAAACACTGATCAAAGAAAACTAGCGGAAAATGATTTTGAAAAAAATTTTTTTAAGTTAATGAATAATGCAGTATACGGCAAAACAATGGAAAATGTCGCCAAGCGTAGAAATATAGTATTAGTAAAACATTATAAATCAAGAAAAAATTCGCCAGGCTTCAGGCAACGCATAGCTAGACATGACTTCCATAGCGTTGAAATATTTGGGACAGATCTTGCAGCGATTGAATCAACACCATCAAAAATTATGTATGATAAGCCAATATACATAGGAGTTGCTGTTTTAGAATTATCTAAATGGTTAATGTATGAATTTTATTATAATTTTCTATTACTTAAAAGTCCTTCTTCGAAAATAATTTATATGATTCATTTATTTTATCTTCAGAGGAAGACTTTTACGAAACTATAAAAGAAAATCCTGAACGATTCGATACCTCAAATTATAAACTAGAAATCCAATTTAATATAGTTCAAGCTAATAATAGGGAACCTGGAAAAATGAAGGATGAACATGCAGGTAGTGTTATGACTTCTTTTGCTGGACTTAAGGCTAAGGCATACTCTTGTTTAGTTGATAAGGAAGGAAACGAAAACGAATGTATAAAAAAAATTAAAGGAGTTAAGAAATCAGTTATTAAAAAACTGAATCATGAAGATTATATAGAATGTATAAAATATAAAAAAACATTTTATGGATCCCAGCGAGTTATTCGAAGTAGGTCGCACATCCTCTATACTGAAATTATGAATAAAATAAGTCTTAATTATAAGGATGAAGATATATATTTTACCAGATAATTGTAATACATTGGCTCATGGTCATTATAATATTGAACATATATTAAGTAGTAACCCAAATTAAAACCCATTATTAAATAAATGTTTATATGTTTATATTATAAGAATAAAAATTTGTGAATAAATAGATAAAAAATTAAACTTGTTATTGTTGCGTTTTATTACTTTAGCAGGTCATTTACAGATATCCATGAGTTGTGGCTGGAATCGAAACCGCTCCATTTTACAAGTACTTGATTATTTTTCCTTTTCAGTATTTTCTCTACTAGGAAAGCATTTTTGTCTTTCACTTTTTGAAGTTCCTCTTCATAAAATGACCCATTAATAGGGGTACCCATATAATCTTGTATTTCATATGTTACGGGGTATGTAGACTTGACTTTTAAAACTTTAAAAACTTCTGTGGTCCAATTAGGTTCGTATCCCTTCATAAATGCTCCCTTGTATATACTTATTCTAACAAAATCACCTACTAAAAATTTATGTTTTGGAAATATTTTTGGTATATTATATACTGATTTTAAAATAAACTCTTCATTTTTCGTGCAGACATCAATAGGCTTCATTTTAATTGTTCGGTGATAAGAATTATTGTATTGATTTACGAGATAATTGATGTTATGAATCCACTTATATTTACCTTGCATACTAAACATTTTCCACATACGATTTTTTAATGTTCGATTAAAGCGTTCACATATAGAAGCCTTGAGATGCGTATAAGTATGATAATGATTTATGTCAAATTTATCCATTAATTTCCTAAAAGTGGAATTAAAAAATTCTTTCCCTTGATCTGACTGAATATTCTTGGGTGTACTTTTACTCTTTTTAAAAACAGATTTCATTGCCTCTGCTACATCCAGGGCAGACTTTGACTTAACTGCCTCGGCGTATGCATACTTTGAGAACGTGTCAATAACGGTTAGTAAATATCTAAAACCCTTATTTTCTTTCCAAAACGGTATCATTTCAACTAAATCAATTTGCCATGTGTCATTTATCCCCTTTTGAACGAATTTTCGCCGTATAAAGTTTTTTCGCGCTGCCTTATGAATTTCATCGACAACTTGTTGTTTGCTCATCTTAAGGTGTTGATTTATTAGTGTTATTTTTATTTGATGACGATGGTTGCTTAGTCAATAATGCTTGCTTATATACAAGAACATCCCTTTTTATTTCTGTATGCATCCTTTTTGAAATTTAAAAACATAATCGTGTTAAATCTATTTGCACATCCTTATCATAGGTACCTTCTAAATCAGATAGTTGAATATCAAATTTTTGTAAAGATACACACTTAGGAATAATATGATTATTGTAAAGATATATTACTTGCTGTCTTAATATGGAGTTCCAACATAAAAATGTAGTAAAAAATATGCCTAATCTTAGTAATGATCTCCAGGACTCAGAATCAAACTCAATTTTGTTACCATACTGATTAATCACAAAAACGTACTGATTATCTGATTTCCTAAATCTAAAGTTACATTTTATGGAATGCAAGCACGGATGATCAATAATTGTATCAGGCATCAAGAAGTCATACTGGTCCAGTTTCAACTGTATAAATTCCTTATACGTAAGCAGTTGCATCCATTCGTCTTTGTCAAATCCAATGAAATTGTTTTTACTTTGCTGCATCCAAACCATCGGCAAACATTTTCGAGTAGTTGACAGACCACATTTCAATTTTAAGTTATGAACAACATAATACTCGAATCCAAAAATGACTTCGTGGAACTGTTTCTTTCGAGAAGTTTTATTTCTTTTAGTTACACACATGTCCATCAGGTAAGACTACTTTAAATAAACTGTAAATATGTTCTAGTCTTACCGGTATATAAAGGAGAAAGCCCTAGCAAGCACACCCTCAGTTGATTAAAAAATCTCAACCAATGATGAACACAGTCGATCGTAATTCAAGCATTATAGTAGATTTTCAATATGTACTTGGTAACAACAAACAAGTTTTCGTTAAGGAGCTGGCGTTTATGCCTGCTGGAACTGTTATACCTAATTTTTTCCATTTCAAACCGCCATATAACATAAAAGAATTGGATAATGGAGCTCTTAAGCAGCAGCACCTTAACCAGCAGAACGTAAACGGATTGGATTGGTCAGCTGGAGATATTCCATACACAAGTCTTGAAGAAATACTCACACCAGCAATAAGTATCACACAGTTCTTGTTCGTGGTGAAATTAAAAAGAATTTTTAAATCAAGTATTTATCAACAAACATAATCGATATAGATATTGGAAGAAGTTTAACTCAACTACCCAATTTTTTTACGAATTGTAGAATACACAAGAAAAAACTTCCACTTCGATGTTCATTAAATAATTTATTTATGCTGTTTGTATTCTTAGAAAACACCAATTATGATATATATAGTAATGGTGACACATGTGTTTAAAATTTAGTAAAAAGAAATTCATGGTCCTATCAGGTTGTCTCTTGTTATGGATTCTTTTAAGAGATTTTTTGGAAATGATCCCCGTAAAAATGGATACACGCAACTTATTTATTGTAATTATTGCGGATCTGATACTCATTTCGAGAAGAACTGCTCCAAGAAACGCGATCAAGAGAATATTAATGAAACCTAGTATAACCTAAAAACATTATATAAGCAATTAGTAATAATATAATATATTAAAATTCATTCCGAATAAAATAAATTTGTTTAATAAAAAAAATGTTTACACAATTTATACATCCTTTTACAATGATTATTTGTGGACCCTCAGGATCGGGAAAAACAACCTTTTTAGAAAATCTAATCACCAAAAAGAATGATCTTTTTAATATTCCAATAGATAGAATTATTTGGTGTTATGCAGAAGAGAGTGCCAAGCCCAATTTCGAAAAGATTGAATATTTTAAAGGAGTCCCTGAAACAGTTGAAAATGAAACGAATGAACCAATTCTTTTAATATTGGATGACTTGATGATGGGAGCCTTTAATAAAAATGTGTGTGAGCTGTTTACAAAAGGATCACACCATAGGAATTTATCAGTAATAGTGGTAACTCAGAACATTTTTCATAAATCTTCGCACACCAGAGATATTTCACTAAATACCAAATACATTGTTGCTTTCAAAAATCCTCGTGATAAGCTTCAATTTCAATGTTTAGCAAGACAAATTTACCCCACGGAGCTATTTAGAATATATAAAGAAGTAACGGAGCAACCTCACGGATATTTACTGATTGATCTCACTTAGGGCATTAACGATCTCTTAAGATTTAAGCCTAGTACTCAGATCGACGAAAACCGCGAGCTAACCATAGGAGTGAGCGAGAGGCAAATACGCGGCTAACGCTTTGAGGTCGGGTCTGTTTTTCAGCGCGGTACTCAGATGAGCTAAGGAAATACCAGAAAAAATACCAGATTTTGCGAGTGAATTTTCGATGAACGCCGTTAGCCGCGGCCCAAAGAATAGGAAATTTAATCTTTGGCGGTGTTCGTGCAAGGGCGATGTGGAAACTAAAAATTAAAAATGGAAGGAAAATCCCAAAATCGATTCCAGAAGGTCAGAGCAGATGAAATAGAACGCCAAATCCAAGCTTATGCCCTTTATTGCGGGATTTCACCGACAGGAAGCAAATTCGCTGAATAGTTGAAGTGCTGGAGGAGACCCACTAGAGAATCCCAGTGGGAAGGAACATGCCGAGTGGGACTTCGATCTCTACATGGACATCCTGCCGGGCGCGTCCTCGCAAAGAAAGTAAGATCTGGCCAAAAGAATTTGGTCGCGTTGTACTAATAGAAGTATCTTTTTAGCAGAACCACCAGTAATACGATCTCCGACGACTTCTCCATTAGGACTCCGGACACCATCACCACCAGCTACTTGGCAGCTTAAGCGGAGCTGGAAGCCCCGCTGGCTTCTATAGGGAGGAGGAAAATAGGGCGCCCGCTAAGGAACAGTTGGAGAAGCCATAGCCAGTCACTGCCAGGATGCTGTGCGACTTCCTGCAGCATGAGCGGATCAACCCCGTTCCCAATCCGGCTCCCACTTCCTCAAGGTCCAATATGCCCATTGAGACTCGGAGCTGGACTGCGGTGGAGCGGGAAAGATGTCGAAGCATCCGTGGGACGAAAAGGAAGCTTTAAACTACTTATTTACATAAATAAAAACATTCGTTGAACATTCCATTTATTTTTATTTTAATTTCTTTGTGTACCAGCAGACTCCTCCTTTTTAAATTTAAATTTCAAACCCAACTGCTTGACAGTAAGACCATGCTACATGCATTGCGGGTGAACTTTGAAAACTTCGGTCACACTACAAAGAATAAGATTTTTCGACTAGTGAAACTCTTAGCCGATCTGAGTACTAGGCTTTAGATCTGACATTTTTAATTCAGAATATTCTGTGTGCTACTCAAATGAAAATGGTTTACAAAAAGAGCCTAAATCGCTTGAAAGCGAACAAACATTTATTGTATGTGCTCAAAGAGGCCGACAATAGACTACGTAAGGCAATAAAGCAATAGTAACAGTGACCTTGTAAAAACAATAGTAGAGATTGTATTGAACACATTACAGGGAAACCATAAAGTTACTAAACCCCATATTAATGCTCTAAAAAAGTATAAAAATGCATTGCACTACCTTTCGTGCCCAAACATTAAACTCTAAGAGAAAAGTCCTTATTCAAAAAGGGGGAATTCTACCGATTCTAATAACTTCATTGCTTTCTGGAATTTTTGGAAAACTATTAAAAAATAATTAAGAATAAACATAATTTAAGCAAAGTAATTTTAATGCATCCTAACAGCTATCAGAAATTGATAAACAATGATAGAGGAAATGAATTGATAAATATAAAATTTTTACCAATATTAAATAATAACAAAATAAGTGATTTCGATAAATGGATCAAAATTCGTCAAGAATTAAGTTACTATCAAAATAAAAAACGTAATAAATCATGGAATTTTCAAAATGAGCAAAAAGCGAATCCTATTACAACCAAAACAATTGAGTCCCAAACCACTGATTGGATTGATATAAAACCCATTTGAGTTTCCCGATTTACCACCTGAAAGTGATAATGAGGATTTTAGTTCAAATAAAAAAGAAAATGTTGTATCAGATAAACGAAAAGTGAGTGATACCTCTTTTTTAGATAGTGAAACAGATAAAAAGAAAATAGGATTAGAGAAACCAGTTCTCAAAGTGAAGCTTAATGAACGACAACGCAAATTCAAAGCAAAACTACAAAAATTGAAAACGGAAACTTTACCTTATCAAAATTTTAAATATGTAACAGGACGTGAAAGGTTAATGCGATCGGTTAGAACAAAAAATCCAGTACAAACTGGTAAAAATAAATTAAATTGGATTTCGTATCATTAACTTCCATAAAATCAAATATGGGTTATTTAAATAAGATTTTTATCACATTGTTAAGTAATGACTCAAAGAATGTATTTCCTGACAACGTAAAGTGTGCATTTACAAACATTGTTAACATTCCAGAAGACATGAACGATGATTGGGAAGTCGGTATTTCAGACATATATTTGAATAATTACATTAAATATACACCTAACCAAGATAAAAATGTTGTTGAAGAAACCGAGTTTGTTAGTCTTGTAAATGCTGAAAATTTAGGTATAAAAATGTATCCGTTCAAACGAATATTCCTGAAAATGGATTGATTTTTATTTACACTGACATAATAAAACCAAGGTCAGTAGGTAGTAAAAGACCGCGATGTCTTCGTGTAATGCATTATAATGGAAAGGAAAAAAATATTCAATTTAAAAATATTGAATATTACCCTTTGGACATATGGTCACCAAATGAAATCTCAATACTTATTACTGATATAAGGTACCATTTGAAACTTCAGCTGTTCCGATTTTCGTTACTCTTCACTTTAGAAGAAGAAGAAGGTCAGGACTATAAATAATGCATACCCAAATATTATTTATTTAAACCCAAAATAGTCATCATGGTGAAATCTTATCAGGATTATTATGTAAATCAGTGTGGTGGGGGCTTAAGCAACATCGGAAGTCTTTACATATCTCCGCATATAGTGCAACAAGGACGAGGAATCGGAAATTTTTTTAGCGGTCTTTTTAATTACATAAAACCACTTTTTCTTTCGGGCATAACTGCTATAAAAAATCAGGCTGCTGAGACTGGTAAGGCTGTAATCAATGAATTTGGGAGAAAGCCTTTAAGAAATATAATTCAAGAACAAAAGAAACAAAAAAATTACGAAATCTTTCAAATAAAGCAATTGATAAAATTACCCGTTTTCAAAGTGGAAGTGGAAAAAGAAATAAGAGGCTAGGTAATAGGAAAAAACGACTTCATTATACATCTAAACGACAACGTAAACATACCCAAACGCAACATAAAAAAAAGAAATCAACAAGAAAATTAAATATTAAAGATATTTTTTCTAAAGCAAAATGAGTACGCATATCGAATGTATGAAAAGTGAATTAGATTTGTTTGCGGCACACCCCACGCAAAGTTCTATTCTAAGAACTGAAGAAGTCTCATACAACCCAATTGCTTCTTTGGACGGTGCCTCTTCAATCGAATTTGTTTGCTTGGGAAATGGTGAAACGTATCGAGATTTATCAAGTGTTTATTTACGACTTGTTGTGCAACTTAAAAAAAATGATAACAACAGCATTGAAGGAAATGCTGTTGGTGTTGTAAACAATATTCTATATTCAATATTTAGAAGTTCGTCAGTTTATTTAAATAATATACTGGTATCGCAAAGTGATAATAATTATCACTATAGAGCGTATTTGCAAACAATTTTAAACTATGGGAGTGACGCCTCTGAAAGTCACTTGGCCTCCCAAGGTTATTTTCCCAATTTTGGAAGAATAACAGCAGGGAAATATGTTTATCCGGACTCGAATGAAACCCTTAAAAATATGTTTCAAAATAGTAGTTCATGGAGATATTTTCAATCAAACCAAACTGCTTGTTAACAATGTTGATTTAAGAATCAATTTCAACATTGAAAAAACAGCGTTTTATTTAATGGAAACTGGTACTGAATCAAATTTAAAGATACTTGAAGCACAACTTTTCATGAGCCACATAACAGTTAACCCAACCATTTTATTGGCTCATCATCATGTTTTACAAACAAAAAATGCTCTGTACCCATTCAGCAAGGTTGAAGTCAAATCATTTACAATATATCCGGGCAACAATACACTGTCGATAGACAACGCAGTTATTGGTCAAATACCAAATTTTCTGGCCTTTTGTATGGTTAAGAACCGCTCATACTCAGTAAACCGAGGCTTAGACCCATTTCAATTTGAACATTTTAAAATTCAACGCTTTAACCTATTGGTTAATGGAGTTCAAGTTCCTTCCCAGGCTCTGGAGTTCGATTACTCGAACGCTGAAAAGGTTCAAAGCTCAAGAGGTTATAATATGCTTTTTAGATCATGTGGAATTAAACATTACGATCGTGGACTACAAATTACCAAGGAAATGTTTGTTTCAAACAGTTTTATATTAGCCTTTGTCTTAACTGCTGATCAATCAAATTCAACTATATGTTCAAATTTAATCTCTCAAGGTACTATAAGAATCGAAGGAAGATTTTCGGAACCACTTGCTGAAGCAGTTACTTGCTTGGTATACTGTGAATACGAATCAATAATTGATATTGATAAGCATAGAAATATTCGTACGCTCTTTTAAAATGAATACTTTACAAATTGAACATTTTCTTTCTAAGCATTCAAAGACAAAATCTATTTTTAAAGGAGTTTTTCCTTCGGATAGGTTACCAAAAACAATTTTAAAGTATCCCGCACTAATAATTGCGAATACCGACACTTCAGATCAACCTGGAACTCATTGGATTGCATTTTATTTTGATAGTCGTAGGTCAGCAGAATTTTTCGATTCATATGGTCAATATCCCCAGAAAAAAGAGTTTTTAAAATTTTTAAAATCTAACGCTTTTTAATTTTTTTTTTAATAAGCAACAACTGCAGGGATACTTTTCTAACACTTGCGGACATTATTGTATGCTGTTCGGTTTTTTTAAAAGTAACAAGAAAACACTAAATTTTTTTTTAAAGAAAATTCAAGAAAAACGACTATTCATTAAATGATAAATTAATAATAAAAATGTTTAAGAACCATTTTAAAAAATAAAAAACATATATATTTAAGTAAAATTAATTCGTTTTATTTATGGTTTTGGAGCAATACGTTTGTTTAACTTATAATATTTAATCATTAGACTAAGGGCTTCCTCTTTCAGTGCAGGCAGGATATGAGGCATCATCGTCGCTCCAGGGACAAAGTTTATAATGGAATCCAAACTTCGAATGGATCAACTCTTTTTCCTCTAAATCCTCCAAAGTAGCTTTTAGGAACTCCATCCTTTGTAGGTGTGCATGCATTCAAATTGCATCAAGAATAGTTCTATCTGTTGAGCGTACATTTTTAAGGAAAACTATTTCTTTTTGAGACTGATTTAAGACTGTTGTTGGATTTAAAAACTCAGCTCTTTATATTGAAGAATCTTATTTACTTTACTTATTTACTGATATTCAATTTGAGCACAACTATATCTGTTCAGATCTTTTCCTTTATATACCATATGAGTTATTCCATTCTCATTTAATTTCCTAAATGGTGTCTTTGTAGAAAATTTGTTCACATAACTTTTAGGTAGAAATATCCAAACATCTTTATCGTCCTTATTAGTTAAATACAGAGCTATTTTAGTTCCATATGGTGTCTTTTTCAGCTTACATCCAGTGATCTTATACTCAAATCCAATACATAGCTTTTCAATTTTTGTGTAGCCAATCACAGGCTTCACGTCATTTAAGGTCTCTAAGAAGTCCTATCAAATTCAACAAAATTAGGTGATAAAGTATTTACTTTTAATTTATATGCATACCATTTTTGATCAGCGTAAGATTGGATTCGTCGTGCACTAGTACCTAACTGTTGTATACTAATTCTTTAACCAGAAATTACATGGTCTTGTATTCTTGTCAAAAACTATACATTTCTATCAATTCATGTGGAGTAAATGAGATAACAATATGTATTCATTATATGTACCAAAATACTTATTCAAACTATGTAATACTTGAGAATAAAGTCAGAAATACATATCAGTATGTCTATCTCTATTTATGTTTATATAAATCTTTCAATAGCGTTAAAATAAAGTTAGTATATATAACGTAAGAATTGTCCCTCAAATGCTATATAAGATACATTTTTTATAGAAAAGTCAGTTTATTTTTAAAAACATCGAAATGGTGAAGTTTTTCATTGCGAGTTGTGTACAGAAACAAAATCCTTTACTACTCGCAGCGGCCTAAAAGCGCATACCTTAAAAATATCAGAAATCTAAATCCTCCTTTTATTATTGTTATTTCTGTCCTAAAGTACGGAAAATTTGGTTGCGATACGACTTTAATATGCATCGTCTATTGGTTCACAACGCAGAGCTAAAAAGTATTTGTAAGGCAAAGAAAAATTGTTCAATAAATAAAAAACAATTATAAGCCCTCAATTTTAAAATAGTTTTTACTTTATTTTTCTTTATGCATCGTGTATTTAAAATTAAAAAGTTAAGAATCTAGGTCAATTAAAACATCTAGTAATGCGTCGTCATCTCCATCATCCAGCAAAGTTAAATAATGGTTAGTCAGTGGCGGTTGAGGTCCCATAAGTTCTTCAAAGATGTGGTCGTCGTTAGGAAAAACCTCATCTTCTGGCCTGGATAGGTCGTCGTCCAATTGAAATTCCTGTGCACACTGAAATACATCTTCACCTTCTTCGTGTGTGATAAGGGATTCCAAGAAAGCCTGAGTAGTAGTCCCCAATGGAAACTGGCTCCACTCAAGAGACTCCAATCCTGGGTCCCTATTTTGGGTCGACGATGCAGCCGGTTGAAATACGCTTTGTAGAAGGCGATCAACCGAATCTTCTGCTTCGGAAACCTGCACAAGGTCCAGATCCGAGTTTTCGATTATTTCAAGATCAGAATCTTGCGTGGGTGGTAATTCCAGGTTGTCAATCTCAATTTCTAAATTCTACGGTTAGATCCATAGGTATGCAGTACTGAGGCATTTGAAGAACTGATCCTGAGCAATTTGAGTGGTGTCATTTTTATAGTCCAGAATGTTCACTTAACAGGTTGACATCTACAGGGAGTGCATACAGGCATGTTGTACTCCTAGAACCAATCCGATTGGTTCTCGAACATAAGGAGCAGCCCAATACCCCAGTAGAATTGTTATTAGAAGGAAAACGAACACAAGGATTGATAACAGTTACCGGGGGTGAACGTGGTGTAGGAGGGGTCTGAATGTAGGTAAATATCGAAGGTGTGCAACTTCGACATAGGTTAAGGAAAGGCAATCTCTGTGTAAGCAAGATATGAATAAATGGTCAGTTAAGGTCGGGCCAGCATTGGCATAAGATGTCGCGATGCAACCATTCGAATTTCCTAAGCCTTAAGCTAAGAGTAGCTATTAAAAGCGGTTGCGGAGGTTTTTTAGGCGGTTTTAAATGTATTTTGTATGAGTTGTTTTTAATTGCAAGCGTATACTCATCCCATAATCAGTGTGTTTGGTATTCCACGGAACCCTCCCGTTTTATTGCATTTCAAATATTGTGACCCCTCGTTATCTTCTGAGAATGAGCAGGAGAAAGTGAACGTGCGTACCCACGAACCCGAATCTGACCCCCTACCCTCGAGTCCTTGCTCATGACTGCTTGTGCGCGAAGGTGTGAAATTTTAATTTTGTGAGTTTTGTTCAAAATGTGCAGTTTTTATTTTAGAACAGAGAAAATTATACCATTGGAAAGGGCTTGAAAAATGCTTTCCAATGATACATTTTGAACAAAACTCACAAAATTAAAATTTCACACCTTCGCGCACAAGCAGTCATGAGCAAGGACTCGAGGGTAGGGGGTGAGATTCGGGTTCGTGGGTACGCACGTTCACTTTCTCCTGCTCATTCTCTGAAGATAACGAGGGGTCACAATATTTGAAATGCAATAAAACGGGAGGGTTCCGTGGAATACCAAACACACTGATTATGGGATGAGTATACTCTTGCAATTAAAAACAACTCATACAAAATACATTTAAAACCGCCTAAAAAACCTCCGCAACCGCTTTTAATAGCTACTCTTTGTAGCTCGCGAACGATGAGCTTAGCGTCCTCGACGGAGTCAGCTCCTGAAAGGACATCGTCTACATACATATGAGTTGCAGGACTCGAATGGCCAGGAATGGCGAAATCTCGAATGTGACCCCCGCTGCTGCGGAATAAGATGCGCTGGAACGGGGAATGCTTCGGTTCTATCCATATCTGTCGATACATTTTCTCGATATCGGCACTGTAGACGTATCGGAAATATCGCCACTTCAGGCTCTGGATCGTTAGATCGGACTGTAAGACTGGGCCAGCATGAAGGATATCATTTATACTGACCCCATTCTCTAAAGGGCTGGAGGCATTGAAAACCATACGTAGCTTGGTGGTTGTACTTTCCGGCTTGAGCACGGCATGATGCGGAAGGCAATAACTGGCAGAATTATGGGTAAGACGGACTTCTTTCATGTGATGGAGGTCGAGATTCTCTTGAACCACGAAGTCGTATTTGCTTTTCAGCTGACTGTCCCTCCTTAGGCGTTGCTCGGTTCTTAGGAACTGCGACAACGCGGAGGAACTGGAGTGACCGAGGGCGCGTTTTACGTATTCAGGATCACGAAAAGGAAGACTTACGACATACCTGCCGTTATCGTCTCTAGTAGTCGTCCGGAGAAAGTTTTCCTCACAGGTCAAATCTGAAGATTTTGTCACTTTTACTGGCAGATCTTCCACCTCCCAAAATTTAATGAGAAGCCTATCCAGGGACGTGCCAACCGTGTGGAAGATTCGCGTGAAAAAATCGGAAATCTAATTTTCCCTTGGAGCAGGAACGGGTCCTGTTAGGAGCCACCCGAAAATGTTTTCTTGACCGAGGGCCACAAATGTTCAGCCGGGTGCCGCTTAAATGTTGCCTGTGATCCTGAATCTATCAAGGCACGAGCTTTAAAATTCGATCCCAGGTGACATATGTCAATTATGGCGGTGTCCAGCAAGACGCATCTTTACCCTGTCGCGAAGTTATTTTGGACTGTAGAGTCCGTGGACCCGGTAGCGGTGGCAACTGGTGTATTTGGTCTTGATCTGGGTCTCGGGGAGGGGTTCGAAGGCGATGGGGAGGAGTTGCCTCTGTGTAGTAAGATGTGATGGCGGCCGCGGCACGTAAAGCAACTATGAGTGCTTTCACAATCACGCAGCTGATGCACTCGTGCGAAACAGTTCAGACACAGCTGCTTCCTCTTTATATATGCCGACCGCTCGTCGATCGTCATCTGGAGAAATCGTGCACATGTGCGGACAGGATGGTTTTCCTTCTTACAAAGGTTACATCCTTTTCTTGTCTCGTAAGAATTTATTCTTCGAGGCGCTGCAGTGGGGCGGATGTTTTTGGCAGAGATTGACTCGAGCCTGACGGGAATACGTCGTCTATGGCTTCTAAGGTCCGGTGACGCTCCGTAAGGAAGGTGTTCAGTTCCTGCCACGTCGGAATCTATGCCTTGTTGTGCAGGGACTGTTCCCACAAGGATAGCCTGAGCTTAGGAAGTTTGAAGGAGCACGTGTACACTAAGAGGCAATCCCAATTTTCGGTTTCAATTCCGGACATTTTTAAAGCCGTGAGGCAACCCTGGATGGTGCGTTGAAGTTCTTGGATAGCTGACCCAGATTCCTGATTAACGGACTTCACCTTAAAAAGTATTTTTAATTGGCTATTTTCTAACAACCGCTTGTTTTCGAAACGCTCAGTTGGGTTAGCCCAAGCTGAGCGAAAGCCATCGTTACTAAGGGGGGAGTTCAAAACTATAGTGTGTGCATCGCCACTTGTTTTTGCATTTAGGTGAAGCAGTTTTTCGACTGGCGTCAGCCTTGGATTGTTTATATGGCCGTAAACAGATCCCTAAGCGTCGGCCACCGCAGATAATCTCCGGTAAAAACCTCGGTATCGCACGGAGGCAGCCGACATCC
Organism: Drosophila suzukii; assembly: GCF_043229965.1. NCBI lineage: Eukaryota > Metazoa > Arthropoda > Insecta > Diptera > Drosophilidae > Drosophila > Drosophila suzukii. The sequence continues at coordinate 15,431,979 of NW_027255896.1, read as the reverse complement.
AGAGGAAATGTAAGTCTGGGTAGGAACAGCTTGAACTTGGGGAGCTTGGGCTATTGTATCCGCGATCTGAGCCCCACATCTCTCGTTAACGGAATAGCAGTAGCCGTATTTAGCTTTGAGAATTGGCAAACTATCAGCTGCACTGTCTCCGGCTTCTGCTATGCACCCGGTGCATTCGTCGTACTCTGCCTTGATGCGGTCCCATAACGCGCGTATTTCTTCGCGGCGAATGTTAAGCATGAAAAGAGTTGGAGGGACCGGCGAAGGAGTGTTTGTCCTGGATTCAAATTCACTCAGCCGATCTGAGACCTCAATAAATTTGCTTAGAGCAATTTGGGAAGCTTTAGTGCCATTTTGACGTTTGCACGGGTGACCCTTTTTCGGGGCGACAAGGACTTAGCGGTTAGTTCGGGTGTGGGCAGAGCTACGGATATGCCTGGGACTACGGCAGGTGGAATAGACAACTTGTTGTTATCACTTCCAACGGACATAAAAAAATGTCCTTTTTTGGGTCAGAATCTGCTCGCCTTTGCTTATGTCGAATAAATAGGAAACCTTGTCCACTTCTGGAGCAGTGGAACGAGGTGTTGACAAAAAAGTCGTGGATCGGAGTAATAGAAATTGCAGCACCGACCTCGTTACTTTGCGGAATTAAACCCTATAATAAGGATTAGTAACGGTGAGTAAGGAGTTCGTATATCACCGGTGGAGAAAAAATACTATGGTATTTAACCTTTTTGGTATATTTATATTGTAATATGGTATAATTGGGATCGAGTTTGGTCTTTTTTTTAGTGCTGGTATTATTTTTGCCTTTAGCCTAGTACTCAGATCGGCTAAGAGTTTCACTAGTCGAAAAATCTTATTCTTTGTAGTGAGAACGAAGCTTTCAAAGTTCACCAGCAAAGCATCTATCATGGTCTTACTGTCAAGCAGCTGGGCTTGTTGCCAAACGGAAAACAAATCAATTGGAGAAATTTAAAAAGGAGCAGTCTGCTGGTACACAAATAAATTTAAATAAAAAATAAATGGAATGTTCAACGAATGTTTTCATTTATGTAAATTAGTAGTTTAAAGCTTCCTTCTCGTCCCACGGATGCTTCGCTATCTTTCCGCCATCTGTAGTACAGCTCCGAGTCCCAATAGGCTGGTCAATAATGGCTGGTGATGGGTCCTCCAGCTGTCCCTTAGCGGGCGACCATATTTTCTCCTCCCTACAGAAGCCGACGCATTCTGCATCTCCGCTTTAGCTGTCAAGTACCTGGTGGAGGAGAGCTCGTCGGAGATCGAACGATGTCTCATGTTCCTTCCCACTGGGATTCTTTAGTGAATCTCCTCCAGCGCTTCAATTGTTCTGCAGATTTGCCCCGTTGTGGTATTGCTTCCTGTCGGTCAAGTCCCACAACAATGGGCAACAGCTTGGATTAGGCGTCCATTTTCATCTGCACTGACCTCCTTTAGCCGTTTTTGGTGATTTTCTTCCATTTTAAATTTTTAAATTCCCCACCGCTTCTGCACGAATACCACCAAAGATTAAATTTCTTATTCTTTGGGCCGCGGCTAACGGCGTTCATCGAAAACTCACTCGCGATATCTGGTATTTTTCCTGGTATTTCCTTAGCTCACCTGAGTACCGCGCTTTAGCCGCCTGTTTGCCTGTCGCTCACTTTTATGGTTAGCTCGCGGTTTTCGTCGATGTGAGTACTAGGCTTTTGAAATAATTTTTGAGAAAAAATACCGAATATGTGTTAATATCTATTATAGTCACCGGTGGAGTAATAGTATTATTTCGCCCATATTTAAACTTCTGAGTAAAGAAAAATACCAAAATATGCCAAAAAAGTTGTTGGCCTGAGGATGCTACGCATTCGGTGGAGTGCTGGTATTACTTTCCCCAGATAAAAAGATTTTTACGTAGTAAATACCAAATACCGAAAAATACTGAATAGATTCGTGATTGTTATTTAAAACACAATGAGGTAAACAAATTTTCACGTCGGCTGGTCTAATTTTTATTTTACTATATTTAACCGGATTGCCGACGGAAAACGTTAATAAGTGAGAACGGGATGGTGGGAATTGTAATTATATGTGAATGTATGTAGGTATGTGTATATATAGATATTTATGTATGTAGATATGGATACCCTTCAGTTCCAAAAAAAAAAGTTTCACTTGTGAATCACCTTGGGAATCACCTGGGACATGTCCTCGTGCACAAGTGAAGAACAAGTGACGCTCCATATAGAAATTGTATGGGATGACCGCATTTTCCCAAGTGAAAATTCAAATGAACATTTTTCGAAGTCCTACGGGATTTCACTTGTTCCTTATACTCATTTTTCATATGGCCTGTCACGTGCCGGTGACTCGTCCCAAATGAATCACTTGGGAAAATCAGAATTTTTCCTTGAGTTTTCACTTGTGAAATCACTTGCAAGGGACACGTCCCAAGTGAATCACTTGGGAAAATCAGAATTTTTCCTTGAGTTTTCACTTGTGAAATCACTTGCAAGGGACACGTCCCAAGTGAATCACTTGGGAAAATCAGAATTTTTCCTTGAGTTTTCAATTATAAAAAAATAGAATTTAAAATACATACATATTTAATTTCATTTTAATTATTTTTAATTATACAGTATTATTAAGATTTTCAAAAATTGTACAGTTATTATTTCTGTGTTTTTGCTTGGTAAGTTTATTTTTAACATTAGTCATTGCCTTTCTTAAAGATTTGTCCGAGTCCTCGGAGTCCTTGGCCAACGCTCCTGAAAAATGTAATGCATATGTTTAGAAATGCGTTTTACTTTTTTATTTGTATATTTACCTTTTAGAGCTGTGTTTCACCCTTTGCAGGATTTTTATTGGCACAAAACATTTCATCATCCACTTTCGGCTAACGGAACCCATTGAATACCTTTATACTTTAAACTAAGATCGATGCACAACATCTTCAACTTAATGTAACACTTACCTGACTTTATTATTTTCACTTTAAAAAACGAAAGAAGTAAATCTGCTGCGCACAATTTAAATGGCTTGCTTCCCTTTCAATAACTCAAACAGAATGAACCAAGTCTTCCTCTCACCCCTTTACTTAATTTTTTTTGTTTTCTCTTCGCAGTTGGCGCGTGCCACTGCACCTATACCCTTTCTAAAGCGAAAAATATCAGACTACATAATTTTTACTTTTTTGAGTAAAAAATACAAAATGAATTCTTTAAAAATGGTACTATTAAAATGTTTTAAATATTTAAATAAATTTTAACGAACTAAATTTCTATAATTTAACTAAAAAAGTATATTGTAATATTAATGTATAATACGTAAGCATAACATTAAAAGTAAATTAAATTTACTATAATCAAATAATTTACTTTTATAAAACAATATTAGTTGTTTTTTTTTCGATATACAATAATGCTCCTAAAATATTAGGGCATTCACATGTCGCTGTGACACGAAAATTTTTCCGCATTAGTCGCTAGCCGAACATAAAGGAGAGACTCAAAAGAAATAACGGACCTGCCGAAATTTGTCTCTGAGAGCGCAGAGTGCAGGCAGATTATAAGACAAAGAAAGAGAGGGAAGCTCCGAATATCTGTCTCTCTTTGTTGCACGATCGTTTTCGTAGACAGTCTTCTACACTGCGCCGACTTCTCTGCTGACGTCAACAGCGGCACAGCGTTTTAGGCACAAAAAAAAAACAAAAAAGCTTTTTGCCTTGAGCCATGTCACCGCGTCCCTACTGCAGAACTGAAGGGTATGTATGTAGATATTTATATGTATGTAGATATTAATATGTATGTAGATATGTATGTATGTAGATATGTATGTATGTAGATATGTATGTATGTAGATATGGATATGTATGTATGTATGTAGATATGGATATGTATGTATGTAATGTTCGCAGGTTTTATATTTATTAATTAATTATTGCCGGCGGCTATGTGTTGTGGTTTACGTTTTCGATTTATTTGTATGTGGACTGTATTTGGAAAAACGAAAAAATATGTGCAAGTATTTTAGCGGCTGCGGATGTACAGTGAGAAAATCTTGGAAAGTTTTGGGGGCCTGAGTTGGCAGAACACTGCAAATTAAATAGTTCTCACTGTATGCTTGGCATATATTTGCACAATATTTTTTCTAAGCTTCGAATTTTTTTCTCGATTTTATATAAGTTTATGCACGTATTGATGCACGGCCAAATGCAATTAAAAGAGGGAGTCTGAAAAATGGGCAATATGGCCGAACGTAGCAAAAGTAAAAACAAAGAAAAAATGTCGAAATAATTTATTTATTGCCGTTGTCGGATTTAATCGGACTTGGATTTTGGACAAATCGTACAGAAAGTCAAACTGACTGCAGACCGGCAATTAATAAAATGAAAAAGCTTTACTTTTCTTGTTTCAAAATCCGGCTCGAAGGACAAAAATGTACGCCGGGGGTAGCGAGGTATCGTCGGCGCTGGTAGTTGGCGTGGGAGGCGGCGACGGGAATTGGCGGCGTCGACGGGCTGCTGCGCTGGGCTTCGGCGGCTGGAGTACGTCGGATGCGGCGGACTGCGTCTGAGCTGTGGGGGAGAAACCACACGATACGCGAAGTGTCCCGTTGACCGAAAGAAATTACACTTGTTCACTTCTACAAACTAGGCGGGGGACCGACCGCGGTTTATTCTTATGAACTGCCAGTCCCAAACTGTTTAAATCTTAACTGAGTTCCGCGCTTCAAAGCGCAGCGGAGACTTCACGGAGGGGAGTTGGGAACAGAGCGGGAGAGCGGTGCACTAGGAGAGTGGTGCAATTGGATAACGGTGCCCGGGTCCATATTCGCCGGACAGTGGGCCTGAACAACCAAAAAAAAATTATTTTTACCATATTTATTGATTATGTTTTATATTCTGTCGCACATGAAATCACAAAGACAAAGTTACATCCCATACGACAAATACGTATAAGAAGCGCATGAAATCTGGATAGACTGTGAAAAGTTTGCATATAAACTGTAACGAGTAAAAAAGCGGACATCCCATACAAATGTCTATATAGATTATCATGCGTGCGTCACGAGTGATTCACAGGTGAAATCTTATTTTGAATTGAATTGAAGGGTTCTTCTAGATCTTTTGTCAGTCAGGTAAGTGCTTAAGTTAAGTTAAAGTTAAGAATTATCTCGAAAAAACAACAAATATTGCTTTATAAAAGTAAGTTATTTGATCATAGTAAAATTAAGTAAATTGAATTTACTTAGGCATTATGTTTGTGTTTATACATTACAATTACAATGTAATTTTTTTAGATTAGTTACAGATACGTAGTCCGTTAATATTTAATTAAATTAATTAAATATTAATATTGTGTATTTACTTAAAGCCTAGTACGCAGATCGGCTAAGAGTTTCACTAGTCGAAAAATCTTATTCTTTGTAGTGGGACCGAAGCTTTCAAAGTTCACCCGCAATGCATGTAGCATGGTCTTACTGTCAAGCCGCTGGTTTTGTTGCCAAACGGAAAACAAATCAATTGGTAAAATTTAAAAAGGAGGAGTCTGCTGGTACACAAAGAAATTTAAATCAAAATGAATGGAGTGTTCAAGGAATGTTTTCATTTATGTAAATTAGTAGTTTAATGCTTCCTCTTGTCCCACGGATGCTTCGCCATCTTTCCCGCTCCACCGCAGTATAGCTCAGAGTCCCAATAGGCATATTGCACCTTGAGGAAGTGGGAGAGCGGGGTTGATCCGCTGATGCTGCAGGAAGTCGCCCAGCATCCTGGCAGTGGCTGGCTATGGCTTCCCCAACTGTTCCTTAGCGGGCGCCCTATTTTCCTCCTCCCTATAGAAGCCAGCGGGACCTCCAGCTCCGGTTAAGCTGCCAAGTTGCTGGTGACGGTGGTGTCCGGAGTGCTAATGGAGAGGTCACAACGAAATTCTTTTGGCCAGATCTTACTTTCTTTGCGAGGTTGCGCCCGGCCGGATGTCCATGTAGAGATCGAAGTCCTACTCGGCATGTTCCTTCCCACTGGGTTTCTCTAGTGGATCTCCTCCAGCACTTCTACTATTCTGCGAATTTGCCCCTTTTGTGGAATTGCTTCCTGTCGGTGAAATCCCACAATAAAGGGCATAAGCTTGGATTTGGCGTCCTATTTCATCTGCACTGACCTCCTGCATCCGATTTTGTGGGTTTCCTTCCATTTTTAATTTTTAGTTTCCACATCGCCTTTTCACCAACACCGCCAAAGATTAAATTTCTTAAGCCTAGTACTCACATCGATGAAAACCGCGAGCTAACCATAGGAGTGAGCGAGAGACAAATACGCGGCTAACGCTTTTCGTCGGGTCTGTTTTTCAGCGCGGCACTCAGATGAGGTAAGGAAATACCAGAAAAAATACAAGATTTCGCGAGTGAATTTTCGATGAACGCCGTTAGCCGCGACCCAAAGAATAAGAAATTCAATCTTTGGCGCTATTCGTGCAGAAGTGGTGGGGAATTTAAAAATGAAAAATGGAAGAAAAACACAAAAAACGGCTAAAGGAGATCAGTGCAGGTGAAAAAGGACGCCTAATCCAAACTGTTGCCCATTATTGTGGGACTTGACCGACGGAAAGCAATACCACAACAGGGCAAATCCGCAGAATAGTTGAAGTGCTGAAGAAGATCCACAAGAGAATCCCAGTGGAAAGGAACATGGAACACCGCTCGATCTCCGACCAGCTCTCCACTGAAGACTCCACCTCCAAAAAGTATAAGGTCGCCCGCTTAGGGACAGCTGGAGGAGCCATCACCCGCCATTATTGCCTATTGGGACTTGGAGCTGGACTACAGATGGCGCGGGAGAGATGGCGAAGCATCCGTGGGACGAGAAGGAAGCCTTAAACTTCTAATTTACATAAATAAAAACTTTCGTTGAACATTTCATTTATTTTTATTTTGTGCACCAGCAGACTCTTCTTTTTTAAATTGCTCCAATTAATTTGTTTTCCGTTTGGCAACAAGCCCAGCTGCTTGACAGTAAGACCATGCCACATGCATTGCGGGTGAGCTTTGAAAACTTCGGTCACACTACAAAGAATAAGATTTTTCGACTAGTGAAACTCTTAGCCGATCTGAGTACTAGGCTTTATTCTTTCTGCCGTGGCTAACGGCGTTCATCGAAAATTCACTCGCGAAATCTGGTATTTTTTTTGGTATATCCTTAGCTCATCTGAGTGCCGTGCTGAATAACAGACCCGACGAAAAGCGTTAGCCGCGTATTTGCCTCTCGCTCACTCCTATGGTTACCTTGCGGTTTTCGTCGATCTGAGTACTAGGCTTAAAGATGAAAGATGTGGGATTCGGAAATTCACGTTTCTCAAAAAACCAAATGGCTTCCAACGGATAGACTGTATGCGAAGGGCGTGTAAGCTGCATTATAGTATCGTGATAGTTGATAAAGCCTAGTACTCAGATCGGCAAAGAGTTTCACTAGTCGAAAAATATTATTCTTTGTAGTGTAACCGAAGTTTTCAAAAGTTCACCCGCAATGCATGTGGCATGGTCTTACTGTCAAGCAGCTGGGCTTTTTGCCACACGGAAAAAAACTCAATAGGAGCCATTTAAAAAAAAAGAGCCTGCTGGTGCACAAAATAAAAATAAATGAAATGTTCAACGAATGTTTTTGTTTATGTAAATTAGAAGTTTAAGGCTTCCTTCTCGTCCCACGGATGCTTCGCCATCTTTGCCGCTCCACCGCATTACAGCTCCGAGTCCCAATAGGCATATTGGACCTTGAGGAAGTGGGAGATCGGGGTTGATCCGCTGACGCTGCAGAAAGTCGCCCAGCATCCTGGCAGTGGCTGGCTTTGGCTTCTCCAACTGTTCCTTAGCGGGAGCCCTATTGTCCTCCTCCCTATAGAAGCCAGCGGGTCCCCCAGCTTCGCTTAAGCTGCCATGTAGCTGGTGATGGTGGTGTCCGTGGTCCTAATGGAGAGGTCGTCGGAGATCGTATTACTGGTGGTTCTGCTAAAAAGATACTTCTAATAGTACAACGCGACCAAATTCTTTTGGCCAGATCTTACTTTCTTTGCGAGGACGCGCCCGGCAGGATGTCCATATAGAGATCGAAGTTCCACTCGGCATGTTGCTTCCCACTGGGTTTCTCTAGTGGATCTCCTCCAGCTCTTCAACTGTTCTGCGAATTTGCCCCTTTTGCGGAATTGCTTCCTGTCCGTGAAATCCCAAAATAAAGGGCATAAGCTTGGATTTGGCGTCCTATGTAATCTGCACTGACCTCCTGCTTCCGATTTTGTGTGTTTTCCTTCCATTTTTAATTATTAGTTTCCATATCGCCTTTGCACGAACACCGCCAAAGATTAAATTTCCTATTCTTTGGGCCGCGGCTAACGGCGTTCGTCGAAAATTCACTCGCGAAATCTGGTATTTTTCTGGTATTTCCTTAGCTTATCTGAGTACCGCGCTGAAAAACAGACCCGACGAAAAGCGTTAGCCGCGTATTTGCCTCTCGCTCACTCCTATGGTTAGCTCGCGGTTTTCGTCGATCTGAGTACTAGGCTTAAGGACTAAAAAGTTTAAATTGTGCGCAGCGAAACACATTTATTTTGTTATTAAAAGTGATATTTTTTTAAAATAACAAACTCAGGTAAGATTCACATTAAGTTTAAGACGTTTTTCCGTTAGCCAAAAGTGGTATGATGAAATGTTTTGTGCCAATAAAAATAAAAAGGACTATACACAGCTCTAAAAGGTAAATATACAAATAAACAAGAAAAACGCATTTTTTAAGCATATGCCCTTACATTTACATCATTTACATCAGGAGCGTTGGCCAAGAAAAGAAAGAAAGACGTCAAGTTTTAACAATAAACTAACCATTTAAAAAACAAAGCTTACTAACAATAATTTTACGATAATGGAAAACTTAAATAACACAATTTAAAGCAAACATACAAGGGTGGTCAAAAGTATTTTCACAAAAAAAAAGTTAAATATATTCATAATTTGAACTTACATCTTGTTAACTTTGGCATCAATGGAAAGGTAATTTAAATGCCGTTTGAATGATACAATACATTTCTTAACACATTCAGTACTTATTGAAAAGGACGAATTTGTGTGAAAATGTCCTTTTTGAACTTTTTTCCTCGACTTGAAAACTGAATGTGTTAAGAAATGTATTGTATCATTCAAACGGCATTTAAATTACCTTTCCATTGATGCCAAAGTTAACAAGATGTAAGTTCAAATTATGAATATATTTAACTTTTTTTTTGTGAAAATACTTTTGACCACCCTTGTATATCAACAAAAAATAAATGTTATTAGTAATTATATTCATAACTTCTTAAAAATGTCACACATAAATTCACTCATGACATTGGGACACGGTGAATAAAATATTTTTAATTCCATATGTGACATCTTATCAACTGACATGTCACCGGAACCATTTCTGCACGTACACTGGCAAACAGCGCAACAAATAGTTCAGGGTGTTCTCGGTCGGGCACACAAATTTGTGGAGATGTTGATTTTTGGAACTGAAGGTATCTGGCGTGACGCACGCGTAATAGCTGATACGTCACGGTGATTCATTATTATTATTATATTTTCAGGTGATTCATGGGTGAAACTTAATTTTTGAAACTAAAAGGCGCCTCTTGTTTTATTTGTCGCCTCGAAAGCAATTCTGCACACACATTGGCAAGCTGCGCAACAAATTTTATAGTTTGGCACGTTAAAGGATTGTTCTCTGTCGAGCACCCAAGTTTGTAGAGAAAGGCTTCCATTAGTTACTGTTCAGGCCCACTGTCCGGCAAATGTGGACCGGCACCGCTATCCAGCTGCCCCGCTCTCTCGCTCTCCCGCTCTCTCGCGCTCCCGCTCTCCTGCGCTGTTCCCAGCTCCCCTCCGTGAAGTCTCCGCTGCGCTTTGGAGCGCAGAGCTGAGCTTAGACTTAAGGAGTTCAACTTTGGCATTCCTACTGAATAAACCGCGGTCGTACCCCCGCCTAATTTTTACAAAGTGAGCATTTGCGTACTACTTTTCGGTCAAGGGGCACTTCGCGTTTCGAGTGGTTTTCTCCCCTACAGCCTAGACGCTTTCCGCCGCACCAGCAGCAAACCGCCGAAGCCCAGCGCAGCAGCCCGCCGACGCCGCCAGTTTCCCGCCGTCGCCTCCCACGCCATTCTACCGGCGCCGACGTACCCCGCTACCACCCGGCGTACATTTTGATCCATTCGAGCCGATAAGATAAATAAAGCTTTTCGTCTTATTAATTGCCGGTCTGCAGTCAGCCACTTGAAAATATAATTCGTTTGACTTTCTGTACGATTTGTCCAAAATCCAGGTCCGATTAAATCCGACAACGACAATTAATAAATTACTTCGCCATTTTTTTTTTCGGTATTTGGTATTTACTCCGTAAAATTTATTTATCCAGGGAAAATAATACCAGCAGTCCACCGCATGCATAGCATCCTCCGTCCACCAATTTTTTTTGGTATATTTTAGTATTTTTCCCTTGGAATATTAAATTCAATTAAAACAATACTCTAATACTAAATAAAACAATAGCTTCCTCCGGCCAACAACTTATTGGCATATTTTGGTATTTTCTTCATTCAGACGTTTAAATAAAGGCGAAATAATACAATTACACCACCGGGGACTACATATAAACACATATTTCGTATTTTTCCCCCCTCAATTTATTTGAAACGCAAAAAATACCAGCACTAATAAATATATATATACCAAACTTGATCCCAATTAAAATATAAATATACCAAAAAGGTTAAATATTATAGTATTATATCTCCACGGGTGATATACGAACTCATCACTCACCGTTCCTAGTCCGTATCATTGGGTTTAATTCCGCAAAGTAACCAGGTCGGTACTTGCTTCCATTTTGTATTTCTCGGCCTACTCTGTCCATGCTGAACATCCGCCGCGAAGAAATACGCGCGTTATGGGACCGCATCAAGGCAGAATACGATGAATGCACCGGGTGCATAGCAGTTTAGATAGTTTGCCAATTCTCAAGGCTAAATACGGCTATTCCGTTTACGAGAGATGTGGGGCTCAGGTCGCGGATATGATAGCCCAGGCTCCCCAAGTTCAAGCTGTTCCTACCCAGACTTACATTTCCTCTGGATGTCGGCTGCCTCCGTGCGATACCGAGGTTTTTACCGGAGGTTATCTGCGGTGGCCGACCTTTAAGGATCAGTTCACGGCCATTTATATAAACAATCCAAGGCTGACGCCAGTCGAAAAACTGTTTCACCTAAATGCCAAATCAAGCGGCGATGCACACACGATAGTGTCGAACTCACCCCTTACTAATGACGGCTTTCGCTCAGCTTGGGCTAACCTAACTGAGCGTTTCGAAAACAAGCGGTTGTTAGAAAATAGCCAATTAAAAATACTTTTTAAGGTGAAGTCCGTTAATCAGGAATCTGGGTCAGCTATCCGTGAACTCCAACGCACCATCCAGGGTTGCCTCACGACTTTAGAAATGTCCGGAATTGAAACCGAAAATTGGGATTGCCTCTTAGTGTATATGTGCTCCTCCAAACTTCCTAAGCTCACGCTATCCTTGTGGGAACAGTCCCTGCACAACAAGGCCGAGATTCCGACGTGACAGGATCTGAACACCTTCCTTACGGAGCGTCACCGGACCTTAGAAGCCATAGACGACGTACGGCCGTCAGGCTCGAGTCAATGTCTGCCAAAAACATCTGCCCCACTGCAGCGCCTCGAAGTATAAAAATTTTTACGAGACAAGGGTAGCACCCAAGCCAAAAGGATGTGACCTTTGTAAGAAGGAAAACCATCCTGTCCGCACATGTGCACGGTTTCTCCAGATGACGGTCGACGAGCGGTCGGCATATATAAAGAGGAAGCAGCTGTGTCTGAACTGCTTCGCACGAGGGCATCAGCTGCGTGATTGTGAAAGCACTCATAGTTGCTTTACGTGCCGCGGCCGCCATCACACCTTACTACACAGAGGCAACTCCTCCCCATCGCCTTCGAATCCCTCCCCGAGACCCAGGTCAAGACCAAATACGACAGTTGCCACTGAGCGGCTGTTCAAATTAATTAAGTTGCCTAACCTGGTAATCCGAGCCCAAGTATCAGGCTTAAACCAGACAGTATCCGCTGAATCCAAAAAGCTCTTTCAGTTTACCATCCGTTCTCCGACCAGGCCTGGCCTGTAAGTAAACACGACGGCCTATGTTCTTCCTCAATTAGCTGGACCGATTCCGCAACAGTTTCTACGGGATCTTCCCAAACTGCCACTAGCGGATCCAAAGTTCTACGAGACCGCACAGATAGATTTTCTGGTCGGGGCCGACGTACTGCCATCCATTCTCCTAAGCGGCACCCTGCCGAACATTGGTGACTCTCTCCTCGGTCAAGAAACCATTTTCGGGTGGATCCTAACAGGACCTGTTCCAGCTCCAAGAGAAAATCAGATTTCCGTTTTTTCCACACGAATCTCCCACACAGTTGACACGTCCCTGGATAGGCTTCTCACCAAATTTTGGGTGGTGGAGGATCTGCCAGTAAAAGTGACAAAATCTTCCGATTTGACATGTGAGGAAAATTTTCTCCGAACGACTACGAGAGACGATAACGGCAGGTATGTCGTAAGTCTTCCGTTTCGTGATCCTCAAAACGTAAAATCCGCCCTCGGTCACTCCAGATCCTCCGCGTTGTCGCAGTTCCTAAGAACCGAGCAACGCCTAAAGAGGGACAGTCAGCTGATAGCCAAATACGACTCCGTGATTCAAGAATATCTCGACCTCAATCACATGAAAGAAGTCCGTCCTACCCATAATTCTGCCAGTTATTACCTTCCGCATCATGCCGTGCTCAAGCCGGAAAGTACAACCACTAAGCTACGTGTGGTTTTCAATGCCTCCAGCCCTTCAGAGAATGGGGTAAGTTTAAATGATATCCTTCATGCTGGCCCAGTCTTACAGTCCGATCTAACGATCCAGATCCTGAAGTGGCGATATTTACGATACGTGTACAGTGCCGATATCGAGAAAATGTATCGGCAGATATGGGTAGATCCGAAGCATTCCCCTTTCCGGCGCATCTTATTCCGCAACAGTGAGGGGCACATTCGAGATTTCGAATTACAGACGGTAACTTTTGGAGTCAATTGCGCGCCATTCCTGGCCATTCGAGTCCTGCAACAGTTGGCAACTGACGTGCAGCTCAGCCATCCAAGAGCGAGCAACGTCATTCCAATCATATATCATTCGGGAACTGACTCCGCCGAGGACGCTAAGTCCAGTGTTCGCGAGCTACAAAGTGCTCTAGATTCCGCGGGGTTTCCATTGAGAAAATGGACCTCCAACAACAAAGAAATATTAGCTCATATCCAAAGCGATCATCTTCTGACAACCGACTTCCTCGAGATCGACACTGAGAGCACAGCCAAAACTCTCGGCGTACGATGGAAGGCGACGTCCGATGAGTTCTTTTTCGTCCCACCAGATTTAGCAACGGAAATCTCCCACACGAAACGCCAAGTCCTTTCCCAAATTGCCAAGGTGTTTGATCCAGCAGGCTGGCTTGCTCCATTTGTTGTGTGTGCCAAAATCTTCATGCAAGAGATTTGGCCTCAGGATCTAGGCTGGGACGACAAACTTCCAATTGAGCTGTGCCAAAGGTGGAACAGCTTTCTCCAGAGCTATTCGGTCCTAGACCAGGTCAGAATACCCAGATGGGTTTCCTTCCATCCAGAGTTCCGCGTAGAGCATCACGGATTCTGTGACGCCTCGCAAAAGGCATACGGTGCTGCGATCTATGTGCGCGTAGAAGTGGGCCATAAGACGATGGTGCACTTGCTCACGGCCAAGACGCGTGTGGCGCCAGTCAAAACGGTGTCCCTTCCCAGGCTGGAGTTATGTGGGGCTCTCCTTTTGTCCGAGATGGCCGAAGCCATTCTTCCAAATATGCCGAGGCTGACCTCAAAATTCCATTGTTGGACCGATTCCACGATTGTGCTAGCATGGTTAGCAAAACCAGCGTGCCATTGGACTACGTTCGTTACCAACAGGATGACGAAGATCACCGAGTCCACTGAGGCGGCCAATTGGTCGCACGTTCAATCCAAACATAACCCAGCTGATTTGGCTAGTGGAGGAGTTCCCCTTCAAGAGCTGGTGGATAACCCGCTTTGGTGGCATGGACCCACTTGGCTGCAACGTCGCCGCGATCATTGGCCCAGCCAGTGAACCGACCTGCCGGTGACTGAGATCGAAAAGCGTGCCGTTAAAGCCCATGTGGCATCTATGCCGACAGAAGATTTCCTGGATCGATTTTCCAATTTAGATAGAGCTTTGCGGGTCCTCTCGTATGTCCATCGATTTGTCCAGCGATGTCGAAGACAACCACCGCTTTCCGGGGTCTGAAATATAAAAAAGAACAATATTTCCAAAAAAAGAAGTTAACATGTCAAATAACACCAAAGTTATATTGTTGAACGTTGACGCACTAAGAGCAGTACAAACAAGTGGACCAAACGACATCACGCGCGTGCTTGTTACGCGCGGGCCCATTTTTATTTCGGTCAAATATGGTTCGCGAGGAAGGTACATAGAACAAATAAAGACAGGACCAAACATGGATCAACAAGACTAAAGCAAATGAGCTTAGATTTTAGTTTTTAATGTAGGGATAGAAGTTGAGGAACAAATAAAATGATATAGGTTGTTATAATTATTAGAAAGAACGCGAAATGGCTTGTGCTGACTAAATTTATATGTACATCGTGGCAAGTTTCCAATTAGTCTAACAGGAACATTGAAAGTTTGGCGGCTTACCAAATCTACGGAATCAATACTTTTTTAATATTTTTTTAAGTACACACATTTTTGTTCAATTCAATGTTTAAACAAAATCCTTTTTTAATTTTCTATTAAATACATGTATTTAAGTAAAAAGCAAACATTACCAGTATTATATGCGGTCAAACTTAACGGCTTGGCTATTTTTATATGCCAGACAGCGAGACAGCAAGATGTGAAGGCCATGACGTCACAATAGACAAAGCGGAATAGAAAAAATGGGAAGACTTGGTTAAGAAAGGTGAATTAAAAAAAATGCTTTTTTTCCGGGTGAAATGAACATTTTAAAACTAATTTGAAAAAATGTCTAACAGGGAATTTGCAGCAGGTTGTACCATTTGACACTTACTAAGAGTCTTTGAATTAATTCCGATTTTTTTTTAATTTCTATGTTAAGCCTTTAAAGTGAAAGCAGTGTAGTTGTGCCCAATAAACAAATTGTATGTTAGTGACCCCCTTCGGCTTGATCGCTGAAAATGTAGGAACTTAGGTAAACTGGTACGGAGAAAACTCGGGTGGATTTTCGGGTTGTTTCGCGACGAGCGTGGTTGTTTATTTGGACACTTGAAAAAAAAGAACTGCTTAGGCCTAGCCTAACTAGAGAGCGAGATGTGGACATCTACAGAAAACTGCCGCTCGACACTGCCTCTCGAAATTTAACGCCCTTTTGGCGTGAACAATTAGTGTTATACATGAACATATCTATTTGCATATTCACAGTACACGATCAAAACAAAAAACACTCTGTTTCAAATAAAAAACAAGTAATAACGCTATAGGCGAGGTACCCGTTACTCATATATGTATCTATTTGCATATTCACAGTACACGATCAAAACAAAAAACATTCTGTTTCCAATAACAAACAAGAAATACCGCTATAGTCGAGGTACCCGTTACTCAGCTAAAGGGAGCAAAAGGGAGAGCGAAATTGTAGTGTGCCACTTACCCACGATCTTAATATGTGGTTATGTGGGCCGCAGACAGATCTAAGCGTTACGAGATTTCCGCGTTCATATGTAGGATTTTTTTTTAAGTTTGTGGGCGGTTTGTGGTTGTTAAAGTGAGCGTGGCAAACTTTATTTTGGATCAATCGGTAGGTATTGATGAGAACAATATAATTCAGTTAAAATTTTTTATTCTAGCATCAAAACTGTAGGAGCCGCAGTTTTGGCCGTATTGTGGGCGTTAGAGTGGGCGTGGCATGTTTGTGTAACAAACGAGCGCTGCGTACAAGCATACAATCTGAAGTCCCAACTCTCTATCTTTTCTAGTTTCCGATATATCCGCGCTCATATTTACGATGTTTGAAGTTTGTGGGCGGTTTGTTTTTTGGGTCAATCGATAGGTATTGATGTGAACAATACATTTCATTTACAATTTTTATCCTAGCATTAAAACTATAGGATCCACAGTCTTGGGCGGTTTTTGGGCGTTAGAGTGGGCGTGGCACACTGACGAAATAAACTTGCGCTGCGCAGGAATATCTAGAATCTGCATGCCTAATCACAGTATGGCAGCTTTTATAGTTTCCGAGATCACAGCGTTCATGGCGACAGACGGTCATGGCTAGATCGACTCGGCTAGTGATCCTGATCAAGAATATATATACTTTATGGGGTCGACAACGCTTCCTTCCACCTGTTGCATACTTTCCGACGAATCTAGTATACCCTTTTACTCTAAGAGTAAGGGGCAAATTCGGCCTTGATTCGGCAAATATAAATTTGATATGTTCGAAATGGTACATTAAGCGGTATAAATTTTTTGAAATTTGTTGTAAATTTGGTATGATTGTAGATTTGATATAATAATTTCAAATGTACATTGTAGTAGGTAGGATATTAAAAATGCCAAATAGATTTTATTGTTAATTTGATATTATAATCTTAAAGATAAATTTAAATTAAATATATTATACCAATTTTTTTATTATACGTTTTATTACCTATTTACAGTTTGTATAAAATATTTACAGTACTTCTTACTTACACGTTATTTTAGATATTTACATTAGGTATTTTTTTCGTACTTATGTATACTTATTAACTAAAATTTCTTAATTGTGATTAACTTATAATTATAGTTTTTATACAATCTTAAAAGATTCCAGTTCGCCATCCACCACATAAGCTTGAAAGTGCTCGCTAAAATTTGAAACCCTAATTAATTGATTAATAACAAATAATTTGTGAAAGAAATTCAAGAATATCCAACATTTTATGAAAAGCAATGAAAATCACGTGCATCTGTCTATACATACGTATGTACCCTTCAGTTCTGCAGTAGGGACGCGGTGACATGGCTCAAGGCAAACAGCGTTTTGTTTTTTTTTTCTGTGCCTAAAACGCTATGCCGCTGTTGACGTCAGCAGAGAAGTCGGCGTAGCGTAGAAGACTGCCAACGAAAACGATCGTGCAACAAAGAGAGGCAGATTGCTTCCCTCTCTTTGTCTTACTATCTGCCTGCACTCGGCGCTCTCAGAGACAAATTTAAGCAGGTCCGTTTTTTTTTTGAATCTCTCCGTTATGTTCGGCTAGCGACTAGTGTTCCGGTGGAAAAATTTTCGTGGCGCAGCGACACGTAAATGCCCTAATATTTTAGGAAAATTATTGTTTATCGAAAGAAAACAATTAATATTGTTTTATAAAAGTAAATTATTTGATTATAGTAAAATTAAGTAAATTGAATTTACTTTTAATGTTATGCTTACGTATTATACATTACTATTACAATATAATTTTTTAGTTAAGTTATAGAAATTTAGTTCGTTAAAATTTATTTAAATATTTAAAATATTTTAATAGTACCATTTTTAAAGAATTCATTTTGTATTTTTAACTCAAATAGTAAAAATTATGTAGTCTGATATTTTTCACTTTAAAAAGGGTATAGGTGCAGTGGCACGCGTCAACAGCGAAAAGAAATTAAAAGAAATCATGTAAAGGGGTGAGAGGAATACTTGGTTCATTCTGTTTGAGTTATTGAAAGGAAAGCAAGCCATTTAAATTGTGCGCAGCAGATTTACTTCTTTCGTTCTTTAAAGTGAAAATAATCAATTCAGGTAAGTGTTTCATTAAGTTGAAGATGTTGTGCATTGATCTTAGTTTATAGTATTAAGGTATTCAATGGGTTCCGTAAGCCGAAAGTGGATGATGAAATGTTTTGCGCCAGTAAAAATCCTGCAAAGGGTGAAACACAGCTCTAAATGGTAAATAAGCAAATAAACAAATAAAACGGATTTTTTAACATATGCCCATGAATTTTTTCAGGAGCGTTGGCCAAGGATTCGGAGGAACCGGACAAAGGTTTAAGGAAGGCAATGACCAATGTAAGAAGCAAATTAACGTAACATAAAACTAGGCTTACTAACAATAATTGTCCTTTAACAGAAAACGTAAATAACATTATTTAATTAAAATATATTTTTTTTCATATATGATGGACGTTGATGCACTACGAGCAGTACAAGCAAGTGGCCCAACGACACCAAGCACGTGCTTGTTACGCGCGGGGCCCTTTTATCAATTTGGGCAAAAAATACGAGTTCGCGAGGAAAATACAAAAAACCAATAGAGACGGGACACAAATGAAAATAAAAGAAGCATCTAAGAATGAAGCAAATGAGTTAAAATATTAGGTTTTAATACCGGGATAGAAGTTGAAGTGCAAATTAAATGATAAAGGTTGTTATAATTATTACATAGAACGCGAAAGGGCTCGTGCAGATAAAAATTAGATGTACATCGTGACAAATTTAGGGGATAATAATAAGTAAATACAAATTTATGTATTTTAAATTCTATAAGTAAAAGCTCATGGGAAAAATTCTGATTGTCACAAGTGATTTCACTTGGGACGTGTCACTTGCAAGTGATTTCATAAGTGAAAACTCATGGAAAAAATCGAATTTTCACAAGTGATTTCACTGTGACAGGCCATACGAAAAATGAGTATAAGGAACAAGTGGAATCCCGTGGGACTTCGAAAAATTTTCATTTGAATTTTCACTTGTGAAAATGCGGACATCCCATACAATTTTCTATATGGAGAGTCACTTGTTCTTCACTTGTGCAAGAGGACATGTCCCACGGGATTTACAAGGTGATTCACAAGTGAAACTTTTTTTTTGGAACTGAAGGGTAGGTACATGACAAGCGACTTTACAGGGCGGCGTAGAAAAAATAATTAATAAGCATGTTCATACATCTAAACCAGTGGTCGGCACACACATACCATCAAAAGTTTGCCTTGCATTAGTGTGAATGTAACAAACACGAAGTTTGCGCGCGGCGTGCTGTAGCGAGACGTTTCTCTGCTTTGCACTGAGATCCTCTGCCGCAGCAACAAAAAAGCGCGCCGAAGTTGAGAAAAAATGACCCGAAGACCCATGCCGAAGTCACACGAACATGTACGTTATACGTGAGCGAGCAGAGGATGGGCAGAACACTTCCCTATGCTCACTAGATAGGCCGCTGCCGACCACTGATCTAAACATAAATTTAAGCGCATTTTAAAATATGTTTATGTTTAAATGCCATTATGTTTATTGTAAGATAACATACTTATTAATTTTGTTTTCACGCTGACATGCTTACGCATACGTATGTATGTACATACATAGTTGCACGTGCTTTTGTTGTCGTAGGGCAGTTATATAAAAAAGCCAATAAGAAAATCGCACACGATTTTAGTTTTTTCCACTTATTATGTTACTATGGTATTTTAAAACTTTATACATATACACATTATATATGAAGTTACTCACCTTTTCCTTGTTCTGCGCACTTAAGGAAACTGAACAATGTACGTCTGACCGGCTACACGATAAAACTCAAGTATCAAAAAATCCACTAAAACGTATGTAAGTGCAAGCGAGACAACATGATCGAAGTAGGCCAATTCGAATTTCGAATATATCTTTTTCGCTTCCACTCACGTGATTAATGTCGCCATATTGCTATATCCTCTCATTTTCGATGCGTTTCCGACCCCATATATATTCTTGATCAGGATTAGCCATGTCCGTCTGTCTGTCCGTCCGGATGAACGCTGAGATCTCGGAAACTATAGCTGGGCTATTGAGATTTGGCGTGCAGATTCTTGCGCTGCGCAAGTTTGTTTCAGCAGCGCGCCACGCCCACTCTAACGCCCACAACCCGCCCAAAACTGTGGCTTATACAGTTTTAATGCTAGAATAAAAATTTTAACTGAATCGTATTGTTCAAATCAATACCCATCGATTGATCAAAAAAAAAGTTTGCCACACCCACTTTAACGACCACAAACTTCAAAAAATCGTACATATGAACGGGGATATCTCGGAAACTATTAAAGATAGAGAATTGGGATGTCAGATTTAGATTCCGTAGCCTTGTACGCAGCGCAAGTCTGTTACGCGAATATGCCACGCCCACTCTAACGCCCACAAGCCGCCCAAGCCTGTGGCGCCCACAATTCTTATGTTAGATACAACGTTTTAAATGAAATGTATTGGTCTCGACAATACCTATCGATTGATCCAAAAAAAATTTGCCCACTCTCACGCCCATAACGCTTAAATCTGCCTACCGCCGGTAGGTGGCGCATTTCAATCTCGCTTTGCTGCTTGCATATCTCCATTTCCCTTTCGTCCTTTAGCTGAGTAACGGGTATCTGATAGTCGAGGTACTCGACTATAGCGTTCTTCTTTGTTAAGTTTGTAAGCTAAGTAACTGTATGTGTCTCTCATTTGCTTATTATTTAATTTTAAAAAGCAAGCATAAAAACTTACCATTGAAAATTGTTTTAAAAAATAATTGTACACAGCATAACGGGCCGTCCATAAACCACGTGGACAGTTTTGGGGGGAGGGGGGGTTCGTCAAAAGTCCACGATTTTCCACGAGGGGGGGGTTTGAGGTAAATGTCCACGTGGACATAGTAAAAATTTAATTTTAACCTTTATGTTATTTATTCCACTTTTAAATTTACTATTAAACTTCTAATTATTTACCATTTTTAAAAATCTCTAAGATATCATTTTTAATAAGAAAAAAAAAATTTTCAATGAAAAAGTCCACGTAGACAAAATGGGAAGGGGGGGGGGCGGGTTAGTTAAAAATCCACGATTGTCCACGAGGGGGGAGGGGGGGTAAAAAAGTGCTTAAAATTGGTCCACGTGGTTTATGGACGGCCCCTAAAGTAAATGTATAGCCGGCTAAATTTTAAATTATTCTAATTGGTTTAAATGGATCGATTTTTGAGAAAGAGAAAAGGTATAGGCCCCCCCCCCCCCCCCCCCCCCCCCGTTGAAAACCGTGGACTTTTGACGAACCCCCCCTCCCCACAAAACTGTCCACGTGGTTTATGGACGGCCCCATATGACGTCGCTGGAAGATTTCTTTTAGACGCGACGGAAAAAGTTGGAAAACGGTACCGCAATAAGCTTCTCTCCACATGAAGTTATTATTTAAAGTCCCCGATGTTTTGAGACGAGTCTGTAAGTTATCTAACCAGTTTTTTTTGGTTTGCTCTTAGATTTACTCAGATCCCTCTCTGTCGCTCTCTCATAGGAGAAATCCATTTCTCCGCCTCAATCTTGTTTCTCTCGTCTAAGACACGTTTACAGCTCTGCTTTGCTGGGGTCAGTACACCTCTGAGCGTTGGCACATCATGTTTACTTTCCGCGATCTCGCGTTCTTAATTAACCGTTGTGTCTGTAGTCGCTTCTTATACGTGTTGTGAGTGTGACTCTCTCTCTCTTTGACTTTTGGTTAGAGTTGTGTGTTGTGTTCTTTTCGCACAGATAAGAAAACGTGAAAATATTAGGTATAAAACTCCCAACATTCTGTCTCTCAACATCCGTCCTACCGGTCAGCACTGTTTTTTTTGTTTTACGCGTATTATTTTAACCGTCAATTGTACCCCAGCTTTGTAGGCTCAAAAAGTAAGTAAGCGAAAGAAAAGATATTCCCGTTTTCACATATTTATGCATCTGCTAATAGAAGCTTTCGGCGGCTTTAAGCTATATATATGCAGAATTTATACCGCTACAAAATAAAATTATTAGCTTTGACCGAAATTTTTGTACATATGTCTATTAGACTTGCTTAAAAAAATCGATGTCATGTTTATGAAAGAGCTGAATGATTTCGATAAAATTGCAAACGAAATGCTGAAATCCTACATGTACATATGTTGATCCCCATTTATGGGGGTGCTATTATTTCAAGGGTGCGTTCAGCTGAACAATCTAACAACTGCCCATGAAGGGCAGAGCAATAAGCGATAACGTATTGATTCAATTATCGATACAAACCAACAGCAATGTACCTGTATGTTAACTCTGTTAACTTCCGAAAAATGTTAGCGCAAACTTTCCGCCAACTATTCGTCTGACGCATTTAGATCCCGCAAACACAAAAATTTATTCTTTAAAAATACTTCACTAAAGCTTTATATTCAAAAGAGATTTTTATAAATGTTGTTGATGGTTAATGTTCATAATTGCATAAACCGAATTTAAATTGTTTGCGTAATTGTATTATTATTAGGGGAGTGTAAGGTAAGTGATTAATTTTTAATTTTGTGAGTCCTGACTAAAGGGTGAAGCAAAAATTAAAAAACACCTTCAATTTATAAGTGTTTCAGCAGTGCCAGAGCAAAGATTTGTGGAAAAAATTCTGTTGGGTAAAGAGACTTAATTTTTTTCTTTTCTACAGCCGATAACTTAAACAATTATTTGTTGTTGATTTCTGTGAACTATAAATTAAACAACTTTATTTATTCAATTCAAGCCCAGAAGTGACGCATACATTTTTTTAGGGTGTACAGTTAAATTTGTATTTCATTATCACTGTAGACGGCATTCCACGTATCACTGTGGATTAAAAATGTTATCTTGTTTGTCAGTTCTTCCGCTTTTTAGTTTGTCCCAAAACATTTTTTTTTGGGTCCTGAAAACTCTAGACGATCTTAAACATCTCAATGTAAGAAACATTAGTTCTACCACTTTTGAAAACTAGCCAGTTTGGCGATAAAACAGCTATAAATAGCTAATAGCTACAGTTGTAGTGCTATACGTCGTTAGAAACGTATTTTGAAATGCTTTGTGCGCCTTTCTAACATAATTTGTCTAAGTACCACCGTTTAAAAATTATGTGCAGAAGTTTATGAAGTAGGACATATACTGACATGGCCCACTGTACGACATATGTTGTAATATATTGATACGACACCCACTGTGCGATACAATAAGCGGGAAACCTAGTTTAAGTTAACTGTACGCGTTATATTGTCATCCCTTTCTACCGAGTAATGCAGCCTAAGAGATCGCAGGTTCTTATACCTTTTTAAAATTTTTAACCAACAAAACTAGTTTTATTTACCAGTTTCGAACATCTAACACTGCCTGAGAATTGAACTTTTTTTCGTATACAAAATTTAGAAAGTGTATTTATTTAGTAGATCGTATAACACATTTTCGTCATAAAACTTCATATCAGAACTTTTGATTTATACCCGCGATCTCAATACTTCGTTATGTAGGCGGCAGAAAGATTTATGCGTTATGGGCGTTAGACAATTACATTTCATTTTTTTTCTAGAATGTTTTAGGAGGCTTGTGGGCGTTAGAGTGGGCGTGGCATGTTCGCGTAACAAACTTGCTTACGATTTTTTGAAGTTTGTGGGCGGGTTGATGGCGATAAAGTGGGCGTTGAAACCTTTTTTGGGTCAATCGATAAGTATTGATGAGAACAATACATTTGAGTTACAAATTTTTAACACTAAAGCTGTAGGAGCCACAGTTTTGGGCGGTTTGTGGGCGTTAGAGTAAGCGAGGCAATCTGAAGAAAAAAACTTCCGCTGCGCAGAAATCTTTGGAGTCTGCATGCCAAATTTCAGTATTGCATCTTCTATAGTTCATACGGACAGACGGACATGGCAAGATCGACTGGGCTAGTAATCCTGATCAAGAATATATATTATTTATGGGGTCGGAAACGCTTCCTTCTACCTGTTACATAATTTCCAGCAAATCTTGTACACCCTTTTATTCTAGGAGTAACGGGAATAAAAATAAATGATTTTTACAATTTCATAGAGTTTTATCAGTTCGCCACCTTTCCCTACAACTTTTAAAAGTTAAACGATATTGGTTCCTGCCAAGAACTGTAGTTTTATCCTGCGCCAGAAACTTACCATATAAATTTTACAGGAATATGCTTAATAGATGTCAGCAACTTTCTGCTTTTCAACTTTTGAAAAAAAAAATGTTTTTGAAGTGGAAAAATGTTCTTATATTAGGGTGAATTTTATGACTTTCGTATAAGAGATTTTTTGGTACTCAGTACTCACCTAAATAGGGGCATATTGATGTAAAACTTTTTTTTCGTGTTGAGAAATGTCGATAAAAACCATTCATAAAAAATAAAAATCAAATGAATAATTTCAATGAAGAATACATATGTATATATTTGCAATTCTCACTTGTTTTAGACGTTTTTTTTTCGATTATTCTAACAACGTTTAAAAAACATATAAACATATACATATTTTAGCGTTGCGATCGTTAGTGGGCGTTACACGTTGCTGAAAAAACTTAGTTTGCGAAGGGATCTGTAGAAACAACATGCCTAATCCCATTTTTGTAGCTTTTATACTTTCCGAGATCTCTGGGTTCGTACGGACAGACAGATACACGGTGGCTAAATCGACTCGGTTCGACTCCTGACTGAAGAATATACATATGTACATACTTTGCGGGATTGGAAACGCTTTCTTTGACTACTACTTTTTGACTAGTCTAGTGTGCCCTGTTACTCTACCAGTATCTAGTACAAGAATGGAAAAAAACAAAAAAAACAAGGAAGAACGCTATAGTCGAATACCTCGACTATCAGATACCCGTTACTCAGCTAAATAGAGATATGCAAGTAGCAAAGCGAGATTAAAATGCGCCACTTACCGGCGGTATACAGATTTAAGCGTTATGGGCGTTAGAGTGGGCGTGGCAAATTTTTTGGACCAGTCAATAGGTTTTGTCGAGACCAATACATTTCAGCTAAAATTTTTTATCTAGCATAAAAATTGTGGGCGTCACAGGTTTTCGCGGTTTGTGGGCGTTAGAGTGGGCGTGGCATATTCGCGTAACAAACTTGTGCTGCGTATAAGGCTACGGAATCTAAATCTGAAATCCCAATTCTCTATCTTTGATAGTTTCCGAGATATCCACGTTCATATTAACGATTTTTTGTGGGCGGTTTATGGGCGTTAGGGTGGGCGTGGCAATTTTTTTTTTGGGTCAATCGATAGGTATTGATGAGAACATTACATTTCAGTTAAAATTTATTTCTTCTAGCATCAAAACTGTAGGAGCCACAGTTTTGGGCGGTTTGTGGGCGTTAGAGTGGGCGTGGCACTCTACTGAAACAAACTTGCGCTGCGTAAGAAGCTCAGGAATCTACACGCCAAATCTCAATAGCCTAGCTCCCATAGTTTCCGAGATCTCAGCGTTCATCCGGACAGACAGACGGACAGACGGACATGGCTAGATTGACTCGGCTAGTGATCCTGATCAAGAATATATATACTTTATGGGGTCGGAAACGCTTCCTTCTGCCTGTTACATACTTTTCGACGAATCTAGTATACCCTTTTACTCTACGAGTAACGGGTATAATTAATAAAATAATAAGAAATAAAAGTCTACACATGGATTTAATCCCCAAGCACGTAAGAAAACGCTAACGGCAACCAGGGCAACCTACACCCAAAAAAAATCGTCATCAATATGCCCATATTTAGGTGACAGTGTGACCCTATTGAGTAGCAAAAAATCTCTTATACGAAAGTCATCAAATTCACCCTAATATAAGATAATTTTTCCACTTCAAAAACATTTTTTTACAAAAAAGATTTTTGTCACAAAAAAGCATTCTGCCGCAGGATAAAAATTTCGGGATGGCTCAGAGTGCTAGCGCATTGTTTGAGGGTTAGTGGTTTGAGCCTCTCTCGTGACAAATTGATTTATTTTTTAAGTTTAAATTTGAAAAGGTTTTGATTACAACTTTGCGATTTCAATTGATAAGGAAATGTTAGATATTATTCTTAAAAATCCTTCAACGTTATCTGCACAGGCGCGTACTTGAACCGGTGACTTTTCGCATCACCTTACCAATTGGTCTATCACGCCCGCAGGTTTTTAGTTCAAATGGCATAATAACTATTTAGGGTCAAAAAAGATGTTTCGTACAATGTAGTGTACTTTTGTTGGTGTATTTGTGTTTATATTGATAATAATAATAATATTAATAAATTTAGTATTATATGCATATAACTAAGGATATATGTCTAAATTTACAATAACAACAGTTACATTATATGACTGTGACCGTTGATAAAATAATGTAGTAAAATGTCCTCTATATTTATTTGAATAATATTTTTATTGTACTCGGAGCAGCAAAGGTGCCGCTACCAACGTTCAGTTGTTTTTGTTCATATATTTTTTTCCCCTTATGTTCTAAGTAAGCCTAAATCTCGTAGCTGCGCTGCCCACAGTTGGACAGCAGAGAGACGGCTATGTGTATCTTATATATTATATGTATTTAATTACGCTCTCTTAAGCTGGAGCGCGAGGGTATATGCATGTACTTGAGTTCGGTTAGGCGGTCTGCGCGTGCAACAGAATGCTGGCTGACACTTGCACTTTCTGTGAGAGCACCGATCGACTCATGTTTCGGCCACTTAGGTTTTTGACTGGGACTTTGCTTATGTAAACATTGCAACAAAGTCTTACAGTGTGTTTACTTTAAGTACTCTTGGTACAGTAGATATTCAATATATGCATACTACAATAAATTATCCTAAAAAAATATTATTATTTAGCTATTTATAAAAATGTCTTTGTTTAAAATACCACTTAATTTAATCAAAGACCAATACAATGTTTAAGATACGTAACGGCCACACATTGGATGTGCAATAGGCACCTACATTTTTGGTGGCTACAAAATTTACGCTTAACTGCGCACTTAAAATATGTCTACTTCCGTTCTGGGTATAAATTGAACAGATTAAGTTGTTCAATTTCTAATTCACAAACATTAATAAAAAATCTTTTTTTGGTTATTGACTGTATAAAAGAAACAAATAACGATATGATACGAGCAACGAAAAAAATTACATCTTTACACCCTACAAATAATGATGCCACTTTCAAAAGGCGCAAAAGAAAAAAACACAAAGAACCAAGGACTGTTGCTAAAGATCTCTGGCACTGCTGAAACACGTATAAATTGAATTGGTCTTGTACATTTTTATCCGCCTTTTTATTCAAAATTATCTCACAATCAAATTTCGCAATAGGAGAAATCGACAACTATTATTTAAAATTTTTGGCGAACGTCACATATGAGATTTTTCGTGTTTGTCATCTAACCCTACTCGCCACCTTACCCTACACTCCCCTATATATTAACGGCTTAATTGACTATTGAATATTTTATAAACTATTTGTTTTATTTTTATACCCGTTACTCGTAGAGTAAAAGGGTATACTAGATTCGTCGGAAAGTATGTAACAGGCAGAAGGAAGGGTTTCCGACCCCATAAAGTATATATATTCTTGATCAGGATCACTAGCCGAGTCGATCTAGCCATGTCCGTCTGTCCGTCTGTCCGTCTGTCCGTCTGTCCGTCTGTCCGTCTGTCTGTCCGTCCGGATGAACGCTGAGATCTCGGAAACTATGAGAGCTAGGCTATTGAGATTTGGCGTACAGATTCCTGAGCTTCTTACGCAGCGCAAGTTTGTTTCAGTAGACTGCCACGCCCACTCTAACGCCCACAAACCGCCCAAAACTGTAACTCCTACAGTTTTGATGCTAGATAAAAAATTTTAACTGAAATGTATTGTTCTCATCAATACCTATCGATTGACCTAAAAAAAAGTTTGCCACGCCCACTTAAACGCCCACAAACCGCGAAAACCTGTGACGCCCACAATTTGCATGCTAGATAAAAAATTTTAACTGAAATGTATTGGTGTCGTCAATACCTATCGATTGATCCAAAAATAATTTTGCCACGCCCACTCTAACGCCCATAACGCTTAAATCTGTCTACCGCCGGTAGGTGGTGCATTTTAATCTCGCTTTGCTGCTTGCATATCTCCATTTCCCTTTGAGTAACGGGTATCTGATAGTCGAGGTACTCGACTATAGCGTTCTTCCTTGTTTATTAATATAATACTATTTATATTGTGTGCTTCATTATACAACTAAGTTACAGGATAAGTATCAGGAATAGCTCCTGTGGCTTTCGTCTAAGCATAACTGGATATTTAAGATCATTGAAAATTGATGAATTGCTCGCCAAAAAAAACTTTAGAAAATTTGCACATTGCTCGTTGTCAGATTCTTTTCATCAGAGTGGGCCCAGAAGACCCCTAACGTTAACACCAGAGCCCCAAAGCAATCCCTAATCATCCCGCATCATCCCATTTTCCGACTCTCATGAGTCATTCTCTTAATAAGTTTTTGAGATAAATCTCTTAAACCGAAGTTTGAATATTGATCATTAAGCACGCGGCAGCGTGCAGTGATTTAATAAAAAGTTCGACCTATATCTATGTAATAGTGAATAAGTAAAATTACAAAATAAAATTACATTTTTGTTATTAATTCACTAAGGAGAAAGTAAATTGGCGCCAAACATGGGACGCGCGAATAAAATTCTAAAACGAGGCTTTAAAATAAACCAAGGATGAACGCTATAGTCGAGTACTTCGACTATCAGATACCCGTTATGCGTTATGCGCGTTAGAGTGGCAAACTTTTTTTTGGGTCAATCGATAGGTATTGACGAGACCAATACATATCAGCTAAAATTTTGTATCTAGCATACAAATTGTGGAAGCCACAGGTTTGGACGGCTTGTGGGCGTTAGAGTGGGCGTGGCATATTCGCGTAACAAATTTGCGCTGCGTACAAGGCTACGGAATCTAAATCTAAATCCCAATTCTCTATCTTTGATAGTTTCCGAGATATCCGCGTTCATATTTACGATTTGTTGAAGTTTGTGGGCGTTAAAGTGGGCGTGGCCAATTTTTTTTGGTCAATCGATAGCTATTGATGAGAACAATATATTTCAGTTAAAATTTTTTAGCATTAAAACTGTAGGAGCCACAGTTTTCGGGCGTTACAGTGGGCGTTACAGTGGGCCTGGCACATTGCTGAAACAAACTGGCGCTGCGCAGGAAGCTCATGAATCTGCATGCCAAGTTCTAACAGCCTTGTTCTTATAGTTTTCGAGATCTCAGCGTTCATACGGACATGGCTAGATCGACTCGGCTAGTGATCCTGATCAAGAATATGTATACCTTAAGGGATCGGAAACGCTTCCTTCTGCCAGTTACAGACTTTCCGACCCTTTTACTCTAGGAGTAACGGGTATAAAAACCAGAGGAACAATAATCATTTAAGGCTTAACCAAGACAATAATCAAAACAAAAATACGTATAGTAATTTTATCAGAATAAAAATAATTTCTAGACGAATAACAGGAATTTATAAAAATAGAAATAAGCTTTCAATATATAAAAGAGTATTCATAGTGAATGAATATTTAATAATTAAATACAACCACGTGATAACTATAATTGATACGCGATATACACTTTGTTTGTGCCTAACCGAAGTAGACACTTCCGGGTCACACCGCGGGACAAGGGGGTAATGAGCACTTGTCGCTGGCCGGGGACGCTTTGATGGCCGGACGATCGCGTCGCGGCAATGGTAACGATGGTTACTGTGATGCCGGACCACAGGCGATGCTGGAGCTGCGCTGAGGGTGAGCTAACGTGGTTAGCTACTAGTTGAGATAGTGTATTACGAGCCCTATTCCCAGATGTAGGAAGTAGAACCGCGGAGTTAAGAGGTGTGTTGATAACTGTTTTATTCTTCATTTGGAACATGTTTACATACTACTTGGAACACGGAAGTTTAGTGTAATGCTAGTGAAGTAAGCTATATTCTAAAGTTGGTCAGGGAATTATGATTATGGTAGCAGTTTTCGTAGTTGGCTTTGCGTAGTTGGCTGATACTGCAAAATGTGCTGACTGCATTGGCCGGTCAGTGTGTCGTTGACTCGGTGAGACGGTGAGTTAGTGAGACATATAATATGCTGATTAGCATTTCTCATATGCAGTGGGTGCTACTGAGCGCCTGGTACTGTTCCCAACTTGGCTACTGCTTGATTTGTTGGGTGTGGTCATGTTGAGTACCTTTGGGTACGAACACACTTTATGAAATAGATGGGTTAATTGGATATAACCTATTGAAAAAAAAATCGGAGTTATAAAATATAACGGAGAAGTAGAGAAATTAAATTATGACAACGGAAACATTTTAAACCAACTTTTATTAACTGAGGAAAACTCGTAGTAGGTTATAAAAAACTTAATAAAAATACTATACCTGATAGATACCCAATGCAGGACTTTGTCCAATCTTGGAAAGGCTAAATACTTTCCCACAATTGATTTGGAATCTAGATTTCATCAGATTTTCATGAATGAAACAGATATTCAGAAAACCACGTTTTCAATAATCAATGAAAACTACGAATTCCTAGGAATGACTTTTGGGTTTACAAACGCCCCCCGAATATTCCAAAGAGCAATGGATGACATTAAAAAACGTGTCATGTTTATGTGACATTATTATATTTTTAAAAACAACTCAAGAACATTACAAAGATGTAATTATCATAATTAAAACCGATAACGAAAAAATGTCTACAATTAAAAAATATTCAATCCCTTAAAATATTCGGAACCTAAGACACTTTCTTGGCCTTACAGAAAATTTGTGCAAAATTGCAAGAATTGCGAAACCTATAACAAAATATTTAGAAGGCAAAAAGGCAAAATATCAAAAAATAAAAAATGTAATCGTACAAATGGAGTTAGTGCAACCAGATTATAATAAAAAATTTGCGTTAACAACTGATGGGTCTGATTTCGCTATTGATGCTGATGTTTGGCTTTTAAAATTCTTCGGAATTACTTATATGAGATTTACAACATCGATATCTACACAGATCATCAACATCAAAGAACCCAAAATATCGAAATTAAGAGATGGTATTTCTTCATTGAAAGTTATTCACCCAAAACTAATTATAAGCCAGGATCCAAATAAACAACCTAAAGGAAAGTATCGATCGGTCTAAGATAAAAACACTGAGCAATCTGCAGAGAGTAGTTTTGAGAACTTTAAACAAGGAACCCGAAAACCCCTAACCAGTTTAAGCTACAATTGCTAATAGCAACGGGTAGGTATACAATACAAGTGTCGATGAATGTACTCGGAAATACTAGACATGTAATAGAGTATACCACTACAGAAAATTTAATATCAACCGTGAGGGAATAGATTCCACCTAATAAACCAATAGTAGTTCACTGTAATCCAGAAGACTTTCATAGAATTCAAAAACCACTCAATGATAATTTTATAAATACATTTTTATAAACAAAAACATTTGTCCAGGATTTCGAAAACGCTCAAGACAAATTGCCCTTAATTACAGAAACGAATTGTAGGGCTCATAGAGGACTTGATAAAAACTAAAAACAAATAACCCTACTATATTATTGGCCTAATTTATTCAAAAAACTTAAGGAGTTTATAAAAAAATGCACTCTACAATCAAAACAAGGAAGAAAGCTATAGTCGAGTATCTCGACTGTCAGATAACCGTTACTCAGCTAAATAGAGATATGCAAGCAGCAAAGCGAGATTAAAATGCGCCACCTACCGGCGGTATACAGAACTAAGCGTTATGGGCGTTCGAGTGGGCGTGGCAAACTTCTTTTTGGATCAATCGATAGTTATTGACGAGACCAATACATTTCAGTTAAAGTTTTTTATCTAGCATGAAAATTGTGGGCGTCAAAGGTTTTCGCGGCTTGTGGGCGTTAAAATGGGCGTGGCAAACATTTTTTTTGGGTCAATCGATAGGTATTGATGAGAACAATACATTTCAAAAAAAAATTTTAGCATCAAAACAGTAGGAGCCACAGTTTTGGGCGGCTTGTGGGCGTTAGAGTGGTCGTGGCACTCTACTGAAACAAACTTGCGCTGCGCAGGAATCTCAGGAATCTGCGTGCCTAATCCCAGTATTGTAACTCTCATAGTTTCCGAGATCTACATACTTTCCGACGAATCTAGTATACCCTTTTACTCTACGAGTAACGGGTATAACAAATATAACAAACACCCAGTGCAAATTTCTATAAGTCAGGCACCTATTCCGGAAAGAGAAACTGAATATTTGCATATCGACATATTTTATGCTCAATATCTTATATTCATTTCTTGTAAAGATTCTTATTGTATATACTTAGTCGTGAAAGAAATTCCAAATAAACTAAATATAGAAAACAAAATTTCAGATATTTGGCAACCTTTTCCATAAGCCAAAACCTTGATGATAGAGAACGAGCCACATTTTTCTTCATCCTAATTTAAATCTTTTGCAAAAAGAAACGGTATATCATTATTCTTTGCGGATCCTCGACATTGTACGTCCTACTGACAATTAGAAAGGGCTAACTCTACTTTAACAGAAATCGCTCGGTGCGTTAAAGACGAGCTTAATTTGATTGATTGTTCCGAAGGTATAATTAGAGCAGAACAAAAATATAATTTAACAATTCACTCTATAACAAGCCAACGACCTTTTGACCTCGTATATTATTTAATAATATCAAACATGATCAAACTCCTAAATTATTGCAACAAGCTCAAGAGAAAATGTTACATTTTGACAATAAAGATAGACCATATAAGAATTATCACGTAGGAGAGGAAATCTACGAAAAGAAACAAGCTTAATTCTAGATTTAAAAAACAAGTAGTTAGGTAAAATCATCCTAATAAAGTTATTATAAATAGCAGAAACCTCACGATTCATAAAGATAATATTAAATAATTTGTCTCAAATTTCAGGTAATGATTTCAATAATGTATGTATTATTGCTGGTAGCTACAACCAAATCAGAAATTATGGATTATACAAACCATGATTTCCCTCTTTACAAGGATACTGTCGAAAATAAAGTACGTTTATTAAAATCTGGCAATGCAGTCATGTACTACATTGACATCTTTCTCTTACGAAAATGGAGCATCAGTGTATGATAGTTGTATTTTCCTTTATGTTAGTTGCAAATAAACTCTTCATGTGGAAGATTTTGCAGTTCAATATGGGTTGGTGTTTGAAAGTTAAGAACTTTGTGTAATTGAATAGACAAATATGAGTGGTCTATATAAAATAGATAAGTTAGAAGACAAAAACTATGATTCATGGAGCATAAAGATGCGATCTGTGTCGGTGTCTAGTTTCCGGAGAATTGACAGCCAGGCCAAAAGGCTTTGGCGACAATAACATTAAGTAAAAAAAAAATCGCATTTGGCCTACATCAAAAATTGTCCAACTTCGCCAGAAGCATGTGGAAAGCTAAAAGAAGTGCATCAGCCTCGTGGTCCGGTACGGAAGGTACAGTTGTAAAAAAGTTTCTTGGAAAGCGAATGGGACATGGCCAAAACATATCCAGTTATATTAATGAAATCCTGGAAGTTCTAGACGGTCTAATTTTTGTTGGAACTGACCTAAACGAGGAGCTACTGACAACTGTTTTACGGTCGAGGCTTCCGGAACAATTCGAAAATTTCGTAGTGGCTATCAAGACCAGAGATGAATTGCCTCGTTTAAAACTCTCTGTCTGCATTAAGATCAAAGATGAGCACGATGACAATACCAAGGCGTTTGTCGAACATAGAACAAAAAGTCTTATACGAAGATGGGCAGATGAATAGAAATAATATCGTTTGTTTCAAGTGTGGTCAACGTGGACCTGTAAAGTCCCAGTGTCCACAAGTGGTTGAAACAGACAACCAGATTCGCACGTTGACCAACAGTGGACCGTGGACAGAGCAGCTTGCTAAATGGGTTGGATGCTGGCAGTTTTAAAAACTGGATGTGGTTTTTGGACAGTAGGGCGACAAGCCCTATGTGTTGTGAAAGACAGCTTTTCACTAAATTCGAAAAACACTGAAATTATCGGTCTTGCCAATTATGGGGTCCTTATGGCTTAAGGAAAATGTGATTTTAAGTTGCAGACTGAGCTGTAGACATTAACTTTGAAGACCGTGCTTTATGTCCCAAAAATGCTTTGCTATTTTATGTCAGTAAGCAGTGCGGTGAAAGCAGGTGCACGGTGAATTTTGGTCTGCAAAACGCAAAGGTCATGCAAGAAGTCGAATGCATGTCAGTGTCAACAGAATCGGCAATCTATACCCTTCAGTTCTGCAGTAGGGACGCGGTGACATGTCTGAAGGCAAAAAGCTTTTTTTTTTTTTTTTTGTTCCAAAAACGCTGTGCCGCTGTTGACGTCAGCAGAAAAGTCAGCGCAGCGAAAACGGTTGTGCAACAAAAAGAGGCAGATATTCGGAGGTTCGCTCTCTTTCCTTTTCTTATAATTCGTCTGCACTCGTCACTCTCAGAGACAACTTTCGGCTAGTCCGTATTAAATTAAAAATTATATAGTCGGATATGTTTCGCTTTAGAAAGGGTATAGGTGATGTGGCACGCCCCAACAGCGAAGAGAAATCGAAAGAAATCAAGTAATGGGGTGAGAGTGGTGCATTGGTGCATTCTCTTTGAGTGGTTGAAAGGGAAGCATCCATTTAAATTGTGCGCAGCGGAGTTACTTTAATCGTTTCTTTAAGTTAAAATAAAAAGTTAGGTAAGTGTTATATTAAGTTTAAGATGTTGTGCATTGATCATAGTTTAAAGAACGTTAATGTTGATGGTAGATGAAATGTTGGATGATGGAATGTTTTTTGCCATTAAAAATCCTGCAAAGGGTTATACACAGCTCTAAAAGGTAAATATAAAAAATGACGCGTTTTTAAACATATAGGATAACCCGGACTGCCCTCACGGGGCCATGCATAGGACAATAAGGCCCTTAGTTGTCCGGTTGATTTGTATGAACCTTGAGATGAGTTAAGAGGTTTTTATGTCCACAAAGATCGAGGTGTTTTTGGCGAAGGCAAAAAGTTCGCCTTGTTTCCTGCTGGAGGCGTCTCCTAGTGATGCCAGTACTGGGGCACCGAGGTATCTTCTTCTTTCTCGTAAGAGGGCCGGGGAAATGCAGATGAGATGTTCCAGGGTTTCAACAGCCCCCGATTCATCACATTTTTTGCAGGTGCGGCTGTTGTATTCCGAGTGTGGTTGCGTGTGATGCTGCCAGACAGTGGTCTGTGAGGATTCGCACTAACAGTATGCAGTCTTTCCGTGGAAGGTGCAGTACATAGTGGTTGAGTTTATCGTTGCGCTCTTTGCACATAATTCTTGAGATTCGGCAAGTCTTGGTATTCCACCACCTCCTTATTCTCCAGGGCGCTTTGTAGCGTTCGGAGGGAGATAGGCACGTTAGATATTTGGTGGAGGCCAAAGGATATCGTCTGTACGATTCAACTACTCGACTAGAAGTCGAAAAAAAGATGTCTCCTGTTTGATGAAAATGATGATGCAGTAGATGACGATAAAACAAGTTTCTATCTTTTCCCAAAGGCCGATAGGATTGACGGTCACGATTCAAACCAGACTAGGGAGATGACAGCTCTATTGAAAGTTTCGATCAGTTCGAGTATGAAAAAGATGATACAAAGATTGAGGAAGAATTGACATAAAGGAGACACATGTAGGACCGGATCGGCCGAAGCTCATCCGGACTGGCAAGACTGGTCGTCACAAAAAGCAGTACAACATCCTAGGTGCCTTGGTGTCAAATCATGTCGCGAAAGCATTAACATATAAAGAGGCTATGAGCAGTCCGTATGCATTCGAATGGCATGATGCTAATAAGATTCTCTTTTCGCAAATCAGACCTGGCAGATAGCAGATTAACGAAAAAAACAGCGTGTGATCGGATGCAATTTGGTATTCAACGTTATGCGCGACAAGGATGGGCAAATATAACGCTACAAGGCACGTCTGGTTGCAAAAGAATGCTCCCAGCAGTACAGCGTTAACTATCAAGAAACTTTCTCTCCAGCTTACAGGCTAGAGAGTGGGCGTTTTATATTGGCCTTAGCAGCAGAGCTCGGTCTGTATCTACATCAGATGGACCTATGTACGGCATACTTAAATAGCGATCTTAGTGAGACGGGATACATGAAGCAACAGGGGGGGTACATCGATCAGAGTCATTCTGAGTCATTCTTCTCAACAAGGCGATATACGGATTAAACCAGTCGGGAAGGGAATGGAATTCCCTGCTTGACGGTACCCTGGTTAAGCTCGGCTTAATTGCTTGTGAAACCAAAGAACCATGTCTTTACAAGCATACTGGAAATGGAAGTCTCTCGGTAATCCTCGTGTATGATGACGATATTCTGGTAGCCTGTCAGTTAAAAGAGGATTTGCTCAGGATTAAATCAAGTAGCTCAAAGTCTTTCGAATGCGTGGACGAAGACTGACTAAACCTTTTCTTGGACGTGTAGATAGAGCGTGAACGAGAGCTAGAAGCAATTTCCCCGGATTTATGGGAAGCTTATGGCATTGAAAATAGCAGACAGGCGGCCACACCGCTGGACACAGGTTTCCAGATAGCATGCACCGCAATGCATGCAACAGAATCAGGACCCACATACCGAACATCTGGCTGGTATCAAGCATGTATTATGGTATCTGGCATCAACAGTGGACATGAAGCTCCACTACAGTAAGTGTGGTTAACCTTTTCTTGGATACGTAGACGCGGATTGGGCTGGTGACAAACACGACAGGAAGTCATTTAAATCTACTTCCTAGCTGGAGGTTAAATTTCTTTGCGTTCTGAAAAGCAGCGAAGTGTCGTTCTTAGCAGTACCGAGGCGGAGTATATGGCGCTATAATCAGCTTGCAAGGAGGTCATTCAAAAGCGTCCACTAATGAACGAAATTGGTTGCTTAGACGAGAAGACACCAAAATCGTGTACGGCGACAATTTGAGTACCCAAGCTCTGACCAAGAATCCAGTTCATCATACCAGAACAAAACTAACATTTTGTAAGACAAGTTTTTAAGGAAGGTCAAGTTTTGTTAAAGTATGATGTATTTAACACTAAAAACACTAAAACACTTTAAAGAATCAAGACATAATAAATTTTTAAACATGAACAAAAACTTTAATTATAGATCTTGTTATAATATACATAAAAAAATAAGAAATAAAAGTGTAGATGGAATCAAAGATGAAGCCATTTTTGTAAATGGACAAAATACAGTTGATGGCACTCATTTAAATGGGTCAACAACTGTCATTAAACACATTTAAAATTATTAATATGTCCTACTCTAATGTAGACAATAAGATATTGGAGTACATCGCCGCTCGAAAATATACTGACTTTTTGGTATCCGAATATTTTATGTCAAATGATTAGGAACGCTCATTCGATAATATTAACATACTAAATCCTTTTATTCAAATCTAACAAGCTCAAATTCCAGTAACGTAAATATTATTCATATTTACATTTTTATATTTAATTACTTTGTTTATAATCAAATACAGACTATTAATATTCAAGTCACGGCAAATCCATATAGAAATTCAACCAAAATGTAGTAATTCCGACAGTGAAAAAAAAAATATTTGTGTATCACTTTCGAATTGACCAATCAATTACTTTCAATATACCCATTAGTTTCAATGAATCGGGACGATTCAATTTAGAATGGTTGGAGTTATATGACTCATTATTTAGGGGCACTTACCCAATTTATAAACAACTTTGAGCCAAGAGCTAATATCAAAATAACTCTGATTACCTCCTGACTGACTTTATAATACTTATTACAACTGCACTTTCTTGTATGTATGTATACATGCACACAAAAGTAGATACGCGCCACAGTCGGAAGTTTTGAAAAGCATACAAAAAAAGTCGATCTAGAAAGTATTTGTTTTGCACATTATATTGCGGTGCCTTCTAGAAGTGTTTAAATATGATGCATCCAGGTTTATTTTCCTGATGAATAAATCTTTGAGTGGCAATTTAGTGAGTGTTCAATTTGATCCTAGGTAAGGCTCAAAAGTGTACTACATCGTATGAAAAATGTTATTTGGCCCTAAACAGTGCCGTTTTGATAACAACCGTGTTTACTTCAATACCGATAATGGCTTTTTTCGATTGTTTGACTTTCGATCTGTGCCTATCGCAAACCCAGGCCCGCCACCCGATTGCACAGATGCAGGGTGGTACCAGGGCAATGTAAAGTTGATCGCCTCCGAAAACGAGAGATCGGCAGCACTCTACAAGGCTGCAATCAACAAGGTCGGCGAGGTCTACCCCGGGGCCAAGCTGGCAGTTTGTGAGGCTGCAGACATCCCGTCTCGACCGAGAGCGAGGGTGTGGCTGCCGTCAGAACCATCGGAACCAGCCTGCTGACCAGGTTCAACCCAAAACTTCCAACAGACGGTTTGAAGGTGGTCAAGGTGGAGAAAACCGAGCGCGTCACCATGAACGTGGTTATCCTCCTGAACCAGGCCTGCTTGGAACCCCTCGCAGCCCAACAACACCGGGTGAACTACGGGTTCGATAAGGTGCAGCTACGTATATACGACACCGATAAGTCAGCGGCAGCCAACCTGGCTGCCTGTGCGTCGTACGAACCCCCGAGCGACGACGAACTAGATCATCACCGGCTACGTGTCAACCGACTCGGAGCTGACTGACAGCCTGAAGCAGCTGTGCACCCAGGACACAACCCGACCAGGGCGCTCTATTCTCCAGGACATAGCGGGGGAAACGGAGGGTACCCAGCCCGACCCCAGTCCCAAAGATGGTGCAGTTTCTGCAAATTAACTTGCACCACAGCAAGGCAGCATCCGCTGCCCTCCTCACCCGCCTGACAACAGGCAACATAGACGTAGTCCTCATTCAAGAGCCATGGATTGTTGGTATCAACATCTGTGGCTTATCAACCCCCCTATACAAGCTATCTTACACCAAGGATAAGGGTAAAACCAGAACTTGCATTCTTACAAAGACACACTTTAACACATATCTTATTCCACAGTTTAGCGAAGGCGACCTCACCACGGTCAGACTGGAGCTAAACGAAAACACACATCACACCACAGCATCATTCTATCTGGCTCACGACTACGAAGGGTCACTACCAAACATCACCACACAACAACTCATACATACTCACTCATCTAAGGAACTCATCCTGGGTGGGGACGCCAACTCACACCACACACAATGGGGAAGTACAAACACAAACGAAAGGGGTGGGTTACTCTACGACTATCTCCTTCAATCAAATCTATTCATCTGCAACAAAGGTAATGACCCAACTTTCATCACTAGAACTAGGAGGGAAGTTTTAGACATCACACTTATATCTGATCCCCTACTTAACCAGCTAGAAGCGTGGAAGGTGGGGCTCGAACACTCATTCTCAGACCACCGTTACATAGAATTTACAATAACTCTAGACTGTCCTCCCGCCGAGAACATTACTAATCTAAGATTAACCAACTGGGGATACTACAAAAATCTCCTCAACAGGAACCTACACGCTCCACCGACGCACGTACGAAACGGTCAAGAATTAGATAACCTAGTTAACACATTTACTGATATCTGCGGTGAGGCCTTAAAAAGGGCTAACCCAAGCAGAACAGTCAAAGCAAAGCACAAACCCCCAAGGTGGAACGCAACCCTGGCGAACCTCAAAAGAGAGTGTAGAACTCACTTAATTAGAGCTAAATACAGCAAAAGCGAATCCTTCTGGAATTTATACCTTACAAAACTAAGCCTATACAAAAAGGAAATTAGAATATCAAAACGAAGAGCTTGGGCTAATTTCTGCAGTAGCATAGAATCTACTGCGGAAGCATTCAGACTCAGAAGAATTTTAGCAAAATCTCCAGCAACCATTGGCTATCTAAAAGCCAATGCTGACAGCTGGACGGAAAACAGTCAGGAAACCCTTGAACTACTGTTAGACACCCACTTCCCTAAAAACACCCATGCAGTGGAGTACCTCTACATAGAGGAGAACTTAGACGACCAGAGTATAGACAACATCTCCAACCCTAGTCGAATTCAATGGTCTGTTAACTCTTTAAGCCCTTCAAATCCCCCGGCCCAGATGGGTTCTTCCCGGCCCAGCTGCAACGGACACTAGATTTATCCCTACCCTGGCTGACAGCCATCTTCCGCGGCTGCCTTGCTCTAAACCATATTCCAACAAGTTGGCTGGACGTTAAGGTAATTTTTATACCCAAAGCCGGCAAACCCTCCCACACCAACCCAAAGGACTTCCGCCCGATTAGTCTCTCTTCCTTCTTGATGAAGACCCTGGAAAGGCTAATTGACACCCATATCAGGCTAACCATCAACCAAAGCCTTCTCTCTGACGCACAACACGCGTACCGTAGGGCAGATCAACAGATACCGTCGTCCACTCCCTAGTGGCCAGTATAGAGAGAGGTTTCCACAATAAGGAATACTCTCTGGCAGCGTTTCTAGACATAGAAGGAGCCTTTACCAACGTCACCCCAACGGCGATTACTGGTGCTTTGACTGAACTGGGCATTGAGCGGACCATAGTGGGACTCATACACACCATGCTAACCAGCAGAGTAGTGTACTCCACTATGGGATCAGCCCACTCGACCAGGAATGTCAGCAGAGGAACCCCACAAGGGGGCGTACTCTCACCTCTTCTATGGGTTATAGTGGTCAACAAACTGCTATCACTTCTAGAAGAGACGGGCACTAAAGTGGTAGCCTACGCGGACGACGTGGTTATCCTACTGCAGGGCAAATTCCCGCAAACTCTTTGCAATCTAATGGAGACAGCCTTATCCACCCTCTCCAGGTGGACGGCTGTCTGTGGTCTGGGAGTTAACCCAGAAAAGACCGAACTAGTTCTCTTTACAAGGAAGTATAAGATACCAAATCTAATTCTCCCCAAACTACACCAAACGCGCCTAACCCTTAGCAAGCAAAGTACCTAGGTGTCATCCTTGACACTCTGGACAGACAACATCCTAGATCGCACACGCAAAGCGGCCGTAGCTCTCTTCGCTTGTAAAAAAGCCATAGGGAGAAAGTGGGGTGTCTCCCCCATGATAGTTCACTGGCTATACACTGCAATAGTCAGGCCCATTCTCCTCTACGGAAACATTGTATGGTGGCGTTCCCTAGGAAAGAATTGCAACCTCCGGATCCTTCACAAGATACAAAGAAGCGCTGAACTCTGCATCAGTGGGGCGCTTCGCACCACCGCCACTGAAGCTTTAAACACAATTCTCGACCTCCAACCCCTGGACCTACTTGCCAAAAGCTGGGCATCTGCAACAGCGCTGAGGCTCCGCGAAGCAGCGGTGTGGGCAACAGGCTCTTCGGGTCACTCCGTTATTCTTTCAAAACGTACATCCTTACCGCGCAGTACGGACTACGTTCCACTCATAGTCAACTTCAAAAGAAGATACAAGATCTTCATACCCACCCGTACAGACTGGGACAACCTCCCACACCAATTCAAAAACGCCAAACAGGTGGGGGAGTCTTTTCCCCCGAACTGGACATAAAAGTCTCACTCCTACCAGACCACTGTAGTGTTTTCCAAGCGGAAGTGATGGCAATTCAGGAAGCCACTACCCACCTGAACACGTCTGTACATCATGACATAGATATCTTCATCTTCTCGGATAGTCAAGCAGCCCTCAGGGCCCTCGACTCCTACACAACAAACTCAAAAATAATCTCTGAATGCCGCAAATATCTTAACGAGGTGGCGACTCATCTGAGAATCAACCTCATCGGGGTGCCTGGACACCGCAACATTGAGGGCAACTGCATAGCAGACGAGCTAGCAAGACAGGGGACAACCGCCGATATCCTTTGTGACAAGGACACGGTAGGTATGCCCATGGCTACCTGCAAGCTCCATCTCAGGCAGAGATTGTATACACTTTCCAACAACCGTTGGAACTCAATCTCAACATGCCACAATTCTAGACTCACATGGCCAAACTACAACACGAAAAGAACAAAAACTCTCCTACAATGTAGCAGGGAGGACATCTCCACTCTCCTAAATGCCCTCACGGGCCACTGTCTTATAGGGACTCACGCGATAAGGCTGGGTCTAAGTAACCACGACTTCTGCCGCAGTTGCAAACAGATAGGCGAAGAGGAGAGCATCGAGCACCTCCTATGCTTCTGCCCAGCGCATGACCTAAAGCGCTTTCAAACCCTAGGTAGCTACACACTTCCGAACCTTGCGGCCATTCAGGACGTAAGCATTCAAAAACTATTATGTTTCTTGAGAAGAACAGAATACTTCGCGGAAGTAGATAACCCATGAGCTAGGGAAACGGATCTTTCAGAGATCATGTGGTATCACAAGGGGCCCATTGTGGCCTAAGTGAGGGGACTAATATCTAGTCTCCAACCACTCCTACCTAACCTAACCTAACCTATCGCAAATATTTGATGAGCAAGGTCCCCGGTTAAGTACCGAATGTTGCCGATGGTAATTTTTTTTACAAAGAAATGAAAAAGACAAAGCAATCATTCTTGTCAGTTGCATTTTTAATTTTTATAAGTGAAGTTCATGCCACGCGTTTTAAAATTTTTTGTTGCTTTCTGCCATTAGTCTTACTATTTCAATTAATCTACATTTTCAACTTTTCTTGAAGAAATAATAAATAATATTCAGATCTGCATAGAGTTTTAGTGTGTACTTATCAGTTCGACACCTTCCCCTACAACATTTAAAAGTTAAAAAAATATTGGCTTACGCGAAGAGTCGTAGAATCTAACTCCCCTGGAAGCTTACCACAATCTTTTACAGGAATATTCTCAACATATGTTGTTGCTGCATGAACCGGAGTAACGGTCATCAGCATAATTTAGTTAACAGCCCTGGATAACAGTCGGCCAAATGTTTAACAACAGAGCCTACACTTCAGCTGTTTGAATCACAGCTGATCAATGATGACTTTCAGTATACACAAGGAGCGAATTGGAAGCCCGCGGCGAAGGCAGCGAATCTAGAACCACGGAGAAATAAGTCGAGGCTGGCTTGCAGTTTAACACGAGTTTTTTTAACCCACCACTTTCTTACTTACTTACTTACTTACTACCCTGCACTTTTAATGTAATGTAATGCTACAATAAAGAAACAAGTGAAGTTCAAATAACATGAAATACTTATTCGGAGCGACATAACCTCACACGTGTCGCAACATTTTAAAAAAACTCTGGTGCTCGTCAAGAAGCTGGTTGCTGAAAAATAAAACCTTCAGCCATGAATTACGATTTAGCGTCGCTTGTGAACGGTTGTGTTTACTCTTGTGCTCTGAATTTTTGTCTATTCTGTGATTTTTTGCGAGTGTTTTGTGTTTGTTTATTAACAAAGCTTAGTCTAACCGCTGGGTTAGTGTGTTTAGTGTTTTTTACTAGATCTCCCAGTGATTATAGTTATTTTAACATTTATATTAGATTTGTTTAATCTACTAGCTTTGTTAGTGTAATTCTTATACTCACTAAACTTGCTAAAACTCTTCGATTCTCACTCTCTCTCCCGCTCTATATTACAACTGTAACTTAAACTCTCTCTGAACCTGCCAAATCGAGCTATTTTTCATATATTATTTTATTTTATTTAATCTCCTTAAAATGGCTCTTGTCTGCTCTAAGAAAAATTGTACTCTTTCGTCTTCAACTAAAGACCCTTTTATTTTCTGCTGGCTCTGCGAGTCGATAATG
Source organism: Drosophila suzukii (assembly GCF_043229965.1). Lineage (NCBI taxonomy): Eukaryota > Metazoa > Arthropoda > Insecta > Diptera > Drosophilidae > Drosophila > Drosophila suzukii. The sequence continues at coordinate 15,388,279 of NW_027255896.1, read as the reverse complement.
CACGTTAAATGCGCAGGATTTACTGGTAGAGTCAAAGACTTCATCGATCAGAATTCTGGACTCATGTGGTCATGTGGATCCTGCAAGGAAATGGTTGTTGAGATGAGCGGCTTTATGAAGCAGACTCGAGACAGCCTTTTGAATCTCTCTGGTGCTTTTAAACAGCTTAATGAGGGGTTCAATTCCGTTTGTGCCCAATTTAATAATAAAAAATTACTAACTGAGTCGCCTAAACGTAAAAAAACCAGCTCAGCGGTAGTTAATACGGTCACGGTATCCACCCCAAATCCGAACTTGGTAGCTGCAGCAGTCTCTGTTGACACTGTGGTAAGTGAACCCACTGCGCCTATGGATACAGCTGTTTTAGGTGAAGTCACTGCTTCTCGAAGTCGGGTGGTAAAAAAACCTTCAGTGCCGGCTACGGTGCCGACCGTACCTATAGGTACAGAAGTTACCGTTTCTGGCTCTCAGCTTAGTGAGGTGCAATCTGCTGCTGGGGGACGTAAGAAATTATCAGTTGTTCCACATAGAAAAGAATTATTTGTTTCGAAATTCACCCCAGATAACACATCTGAGGATGTTTTGGAATTTATTCGTGAAAAATTCCCATCCGAGAATATTTCAGTGGAACAATTTAGATTTTCATATGCTCGTAGTATATCGTCGTTTAAAATATTTGCTCCGCCTGATGTGTATAAGGTAATACTTTCTGAAAGCTTTTGGCTTAATGATGATTTAGTAATAAAAGAATTTGTTCCCAATAAACCGAGAACAAATAACAGACCTTCCACTGCGCCAAAAAACTAAAAAGTTTATTTTTGGCTTATCAAAATGTTAGGGGACTAAATATGAAGCTACCCAAGCTTTATGCTGACTCCTCTGCATTTACTGCTGATATTTTGGCTTTTACGGAAATTTGGCTGAAACCAGAGATATCTGACAATGAAGTTCTGTCAAACAATTTTAATGCCTATAGGACCGATCGCCCCTCACGTAGGGGAGGCGGTGTGCTGATTGCCGTTAGCACTAGCCTAACATCCGAGAGAATTCACTCTGATACTCCTAATGAAATTGAATTTGTTAGTGTGAAAGTTTCCTTGCAATCATTCTCTATATTTGTTACATGTTCCTATATTCCACCTGGCTCTGATTTAATAATTTATGAGCACCACCTGTCTGCGATAAAATCTGTTCTATCCCTTCTTTCTAACAGTGACCTTTTGATTGTTTTGGGTGACTTTAATATCCCTGATATTTCTTGGTCTCCTCCTACTGACTCACTAGTCGCTATACCTCTATCCGCCCATGATTTTGTTGATGGTCTTCTAGAATTATCGTTACAGCAAGTAAGCTTTATACGGAATTCATTAAATAGACAACTAGATCTTGTGTTTGTTTCAGACCCGTCCGAAGTCACGGTATCTAGAATTGACGCTCTTGTTGTACCTGAAGACCGATATCATCCAACAATGGAATTGACAATCTGCCTCCCATGCGTTGATACCCTCTCTCCTTTAGTTTCTCAAACTAAAGTGAGATGTTTCCGAAAATGTAACTATAAAAAACTTAACGACATGATTTCTCAATATAATTGGACAGAATTGTACAATTGTATGGATATTGAAAGTGCCACTGAACACTTCTATATAGTGTTAAATACCTATTTTAATGAATGCGTTCCTGATAGGTTTCCTTCAAAGACAAACAGGCCACCTTGGTTTACCAATGCGCTTCAAAGACTTAAAAACCTTAAGACAAACACTTATAAAAAGTATAAGAAATCGGGTAAGCCATCTGATTTTTCGAAATATGTGGTGGCTCGATCGGATTTTAATGTTCTCAATAGTCATTGCTATTCTATTTATTTAAGTCGATGTAAATTTGAATTTTTAAATGATCCGAAGCAGTTTTATAACTTTGTCAATGCCAAGCGTAAGTCGTCAGCATTGCCTTCATCGGTACGTTTTAACTCAATGGAGGCATCGACGGATTCTGAAATTGCTGATTTATTTGCCGAGTTTTTCCAAACTACTTATAGTTCGGCTGCTTGGTCATATTCTAACTACCCTAATCCCTTAAATAAGGCAAATTGCATCTTTACCCCTGAAATTACGGAAATTTCTCTCGTAAGAGACTTAGAAAAAACAACGCCAACTTATTCTCCCGGTCCTGATGGACTCCCCGGGTGTGTGCTTAAGTTTTGTGCGTCAACCATATGTAAACCGATTCTTAAACTTTTTAATTTGTCTATTTCATCGTCAGTTTTTCCTACTATCTGGAAGGACTCTTTTATCATTCCACTTCACAAAAAGGGTGCGAAGGCGGATGCCCAGAATTACAGAGGTATTTCTAAATTGTCGGCAATTCCTAAAGCATTTGAACGTATTATTACTTCTCATTTGCAACATTTATGTTCCTCGCTAATATCACCGTGTCAGCATGGTTTTGTTAAGCGAAGATCGACCACCACCAACCTTCTGGAATTGTCATCTATTGTAATAAATGGATTTAAGAATAAAATGCAGACTGACGTTATATACACTGATTTTAGTAAGGCCTTTGACTCTGTCAACCACTCTCTTCTCTTATTCAAATTAAATCAGCTTGGGTTTCCATGTAATCTATTAACTTGGATTTCAAGTTATTTGAATGGTAGGACTCAGAGGGTTATATTCAAGAACGCTGCCTCAAAACTGATCTTTGTGACATCTGGAGTGCCTCAGGGTAGTCATTTGGGCCCTTTGCTGTTTACTTTGTTTATTAACGATCTTCCCTCTATCATAACACACTCTCGTGTACTAATGTATGCTGATGATGTTAAGCTTTGTTTATCACATAATGATATAGCGTCGGGTTTCAACTTACAGTCAGATATTGATTGTTTTCAGGGATGGTGTGTGTATAACCTTTTAAATTTGAACTGCCTTAAATGCAACGTTATGACTTTTCATAGGGGTACTCCTACTTTTGTTAGTTACTCTCTTCAAAATACGCCACTCGACCGTATAATTTCAGTTAATGACTTAGGCGTTCTTCTGGACCCAAAACTTAAATTTGACTGCCACATAATGTCCACTGTCAGCAAGGCCATGAGTGTTCTTGGGTTTATAAAGCGTTGGTCAAAAGAATTTGATGACCCTTATACAACCAAATTATTATTTACCTCCCTTGTCCGTCCTATTTTGGAATATTGTTCTTCGGTTTGGAGTCCACAATATCAAGTGCATATTGACCGTATTGAGTCGGTACAAAAAAAATTTTTTCATTTTGCCCTTCGTAGTTTGAACTGGGATCAAAACATAAGGCTACCTTCCTATCAGAGTAGATTACTATTGCTTAATTTACCTACCCTTGCAAATCGTAGAACAATGCTTGGCACTATTTTTATGCAAAATCTTATAAAAGGTGATATTGATTCTATAGAACTTGTAAACCGCCTAACTTTCAATGTTCCTGTTAGACTAACACGAAATTATTATCCCCTAAATTTGCCAAGATGTACATCTAATTTTTGTCTGCACGAGCCCTTTCGCGATCTATGTAATAATTATAACAACCTTTATCATTTAATTTGCACTTCAACTTCTATCCCGGTATTAAAAACTAATATTTTAACTCATTTTCTTCATTCTTAGATGCTTCCTTTATTTTCATTTGTGTCCCGTCTCTATTTGTTTTTTGTATCTTCCTCGCGAACTCGTATGTTTTGCCCAAATTGATAAAAGGGCCCCGCGCGTAACAAGCACGTGCTTGGTGTCGTTGGGCCACTTGTTTGTACTGCTCGTAGTGCATCAACGTCCATCATATTAGAAATGACGCGCATTATACAGATTTCGACGACTTAGTGGAAGATTGAAAAGGTGTTCTCTTCTCAACTTAACGGCAGAGCTTTCCATCAGAATGGTTAATGACAGAGACGCGCCCCTGGAAGGGCTGGCTAATGATGGACCCGACTAGCAAGTTTTCCCTGTTTTCACTGGGAAAAGAGGAGAATGCGTGTTCGATGGGAACGAGTCATGTTAGCGGTACTCACATAGGAGTCACCTCTTTAGATACACTTGGCACAGCTTACACGCCCACGAGCAACGGAGTCACATGGTCGTACCAAGGGGCACAATATCACCAGTTCGCTCCGCAGCAAGGCGGCGTTTGGGGAGATCAGTGGATCTCACCTATATCCGGGGGAAAAGCACTGCACATGGGTGCAACATTCGGTGGTAGAGCGCCAAATAATTTAATGCATTCACGTCTACCGCGTGCCAGAAATGTTCACGGTCACACAAGCTAGAGGACTGCTAGAGATAGCTGTTCGTTAAGAAGAACAAACTTTGTTGGCGATGCTTTGGAAGGCACTTTCTCAAGCATTGCAAGTCAAGAGAACGGTGCGGCTTAGACGGCTGCACTTGGGCCCATCATCACCTTTTGCACAACTCGGAGAGAACTGGACAAACTAACAGCCGAGCTGAGCAAGAGGAAGGCCAGGTCGTTTTGTATGCCGGTCAGAACGACAAACCTCCATTTCAGTACGTCACAGTGACACTATACGGACCTACGCGATCAGTACAGACGTAATGCGCTAATAGATGAGGGGTAGGCGTGCACCCTACTGGAGACTCACGTAGCAGAGTAACTCGGGATCGACGGCCCTTCAGAGGAATTATGTCTACGCGGGACCGGAGAGATTACTCAGAAAGAAACGTAGTCAAAGTGAGTGGTGTTTAGAATTGGGTCACAGGACAAGGTGATGCACAAATACGCTCTGAAAAACGTACTAACAATTACAAGTCTGGACTTACGCAATCAAACCTTGGAAGATTCAGTGTTGCAAGCTCACCCGTTCCTGCAGTGTCTGTACATACGCACCTATAGAAACGCTCGAGCGACCATTATCATTGGGATAGACAACGCAAAGCTAGGCGTGCCTTTGGCTGTAAAAGAAGAGCTACGATAGAACAGAATTGCCGTCTTCTAAAGACATGGCGATGCGAAGACTTCTATTTTTGGAATCTCGTATGGCAAAAAACAAAGAATTGCGAGAGTGCGTAAATAGCAAGATTAACCGATATAAACAACTGAGATATGTTCGAAAATTGAAGAACGGACATGGTATCTGCCGATACTTGTAGTCACAAACACAAATAAGGGCAAATCCAGACTTGTATGGGATGCTGCTGCAAAGGTTCAAGGTGTCGCTCTCAACACAGTTCATCTCAAGGGCGCTGATACACTACCCTCGATGATCGGAGTGTTACTGAGATTTAGGGAGAAATGTTTCATCATTCGCGATATGTTTCATCAAGTAAAGGTTAGACGAGAGGATCAAGTAGCGCAGCAATTTCTCTGGAGAAATGGAGACCAGAAAAGGAAAACCGACAGGTATACCTTGCAAGTTATGACATTCAGCGCATCGTGTTCTCCGGCAGCAGCTAATTATGTAAAAAACAGAAACGCAACTCGCTTTATGATAGAGTACCCGGAAGCTGTAAGTGCAATCCTACAGAATACCTTCGTAGACGACTGGCTGCAGACCGAAGACACAGAGGAAGACGTAACAACTTTGGCGGATGGCGGATTCGAAATGCGCGGCTGGGTGTCTAACTCAGCGAGAGTCATGCAAACACTGAAAGAGACCACAGATCAAATGGAGAAATGCATCGACACCATGGAGCCAGTCCGGGAGCGAGTTCCTAGAATGTGGTGGCGAACTCAAACGGACGAGTTCACCGTTGTTCAAAGCTTTAGGAAACCCGTCTTTAGCGAACCGCACACACCATTAGGCCTACTCGGATTTTATATCATTCAAGCCAAAAAAATTCTTCAAGAAATATGGTGGTCATCAGTTTGCTGACTGACTTTATAATAATTTTTACAACTGCACTTTCTTGTATGTATGTATACATGCACACAAAAGTAGATACGCGCCACAGTCGGAAGTTTGGAAAAGCATACAAAAAAGTCGATCTAGAAAGTATTTGTTTTGCACATTATATTGCGGTGCCTTCTAGAAGTGTTTGAATATGATGCATCCAGGTTTATTTTCCTGATGAATAAATCTTTGAGTGGCAATTTAGTGAGTGTTCAATTTGATCCTAGGTAAGGCTCAAAAGTGTACTACATTGTATGAAAAATGTTATTTGGCCCTAAACAGTGCCGTTTTGATAACAACCGTGTTTACTTCAATACCGATAATGGCTTTTTTCGATTGTTTGACTTTCGATCTGTGCCTATCGCAAACCCAGGCCCGCCGCCCGATTGCACAGATGCAGGGTGGTACCAGGGCAATGTAAAGTTGATCTCCTCCGAAGACGAGAGATCGGCAGCACTCTACAAGGCTGCAATCAACAAGGTCGGCGAGGTCTACCCCGGGGCCAAGCTGGCAGTTTGTGAGGCTGCAGACATCCCGTCTCGACCGAGAGCGAGGGTGTGGCTGCCGTCAGAACCATCGGAACCAGCCTGCTGACCAGGTTCAACCCAAAACTTCCAACAGACGGTTTGAAGGTGTTCAAGGTGGAGAAAACCGAGCGCGTCACCATGAACGTGGTTATCCTCCTAAACCAGGCCTTCTTGGAACCCCTCGCAGCCCAACAACACCGGGTGAACTACGGGTTCGATAAGGTGCAGCTACGTATATACGACACCGATAAGTCAGCGGCAGACAACCTGGCTGCCTGTGCGTCGTACGAACCCCCGAGCGACGACGAACTAGATCATCACCGGCTACGTGTCAACCGACTCGGAGCTGACTGACAGCCTGAAGCAGCTGTGCACCCAGGACACAACCCGACCAGGGCGCTCTATTCTCCAGGACATAGCGGGGGAAACGGAGGGTACCCAGCCCGACCCCAGTCCCAAAGATGGTGCAGTTTCTGCAAATTAACTTGCACCACAGCAAGGCAGCATCCGCTGCCCTCCTCACCCGCCTGACAACAGGCAACATAGACGTAGTCCTCATTCAAGAGCCATGGATTGTTGGTATCAACATCTGTGGCTTATCAACCCCCCTATACAAGCTATCTTACACCAAGGATAAGGGTAAAACCAGAACTTGCATTCTTACAAAGACACACTTTAACACATATCTTATTCCACAGTTTAGCGAAGGCGACCTCACCACGGTCAGACTGGAGCTAAACGAAAACACACATCACACCACAGCATCATTCTATCTGGCTCACGACTACGAAGGGTCACTACCAAACATCACCACACAACAACTCATACATACTCACTCATCTAAGGAACTCATCCTGGGTGGGGACGCCAACTCACACCACACACAATGGGGAAGTACAAACACAAACGAAAGGGGTGGGTTACTCTACGACTATCTCCTTCAATCAAATCTATTCATCTGCAACAAAGGTAATGACCCAACTTTCATCACTAGAACTAGGAGGGAAGTTTTAGACATCACACTTATATCTGATCCCCTACTTAACCAGCTAGAAGCGTGGAAGGTGGGGCTCGAACACTCATTCTCAGACCACCGTTACATAGAATTTACAATAACTCTAGACTGTCCTCCCGCCGAGAACATTACTAATCTAAGATTAACCAACTGGGGATACTACAAAAATCTCCTCAACAGGAACCTACACGCTCCACCGACGCACGTACGAAACGGTCAAGAATTAGATAACCTAGTTAACACATTTACTGATATCTGCGGTGAGGCCTTAAAAAGGGCTAACCCAAGCAGAACAGTCAAAGCAAAGCACAAACCCCCAAGGTGGAACGCAACCCTGGCGAACCTCAAAAGAGAGTGTAGAACTCACTTAATTAGAGCTAAATACAGCAATAGCGAATCCTTCTGGAATTTATACCTTACAAAACTAAGCCTATACAAAAAGGAAATTAGAATATCAAAACGAAGAGCTTGGGCTAATTTCTGCAGTAGCATAGAATCTACTGCGGAAGCATTCAGACTCAGAAGAATTTTAGCAAAATCTCCAGCAACCATTGGCTATCTAAAAGCCAATGCTGACAGCTGGACGGAAAACAGTCAGGAAACCCTTGAACTACTGTTAGACACCCACTTCCCTAAAAACACCCATGCAGTGGAGTACCTCTACATAGAGGAGAACTTAGACGACCAGAGTATAGACAACATCTCCAACCCTAGTCGAATTCAATGGTCTGTTAACTCTTTTAAGCCCTTCAAATCCCCCGGCCCAGATGGGTTCTTCCCGGCCCAGCTGCAACGGACACTAGATTTATCCCTACCCTGGCTGACAGCCATCTTCCGCGGCTGCCTTGCTCTTAACCATATTCCAACAAGTTGGCTGGACGTTAAGGTAATTTTTATACCCAAAGCCGGCAAACCCTCCCACACCAACCCAAAGGTCTTCCGCCCGATTAGTCTCTCTTCCTTCTTGATGAAGACCCTGGAAAGGCTAATTGACACCCATATCAGGCTAACCATCAACCAAAGCCTTCTCTGTGACGCACAACACGCGTACCGTAAGGGCAGGTCAACAGATACCGCCGTCCACTCCCTAGTGGCCAGTATAGAGAGAGGTTTCCACAATAAGGAATACTCTCTGGCAGCGTTTCTAGACATAGAAGGAGCCTTTTGTTGTGTGAAACTCCTTGTGTTGGAAATGTTAATAATCTTTATCCATTTATTGATAACGCATCTTTTTGGTAGTTTTGTTATATTCTTTATTTATTTGGTTTGCATGGCAGGAGCAGCGTTAATGCCGCTTCCAACGTCAAGTTGTTTCTGATTTTACAATTTGCCTTAGGATCTAAGTAAGCCTAATTCTCGTAGCTGCGCTGCTTACAGTTGGGCGGCAGAGAGATGGCTATGTATATCTTATGTATATAAAGTGTATTTAATTATGCTCTCTTTGGCTGGAGCGCGAGGGCATGTGTATGTACTTGAGTTTGGCTGAGCGGCCGGCGTGTGCAACAGAATGCTGACACTTGCACTTTCTTTGAGCGCGCCGATCGACTCATGTTTCGACCACTTAGGGTTTTTGACCGAGCCTTTTGTTTATATAAACACTGCAACAAAGTGTTACAGTGTGTTTGTTTCAAGAACTCTTGGTACAGTAGATATCCAATATAAGTGCATACTACATCTCCAACCTTTTGAAAAATAACGTAATATTATGAAGTTATTTTGTTAATATATTTTAATTAAAGGAATATTTATTTTTGTTTAAAAAAATTTTTTTTTTTAAATATCTTATTTTTTTTTTTTTAAAGAGAATGGAATTGGGAATAATATATGTATTAAAAGAAAAAGTATTTTTAAACATGGAGTGTAAAAGAATTTCTAAACATGGTTACACTCATAAGTATTTCTAAACATGGCCATGTTAAATGCAATTATGAAATAAACATTTTTAATCTATCTTTATGTACTATTTGTTTTTTATTTTTGTTATTTATTATAGTTATGTTATCTCTATCTCCTATTTGTTCTACCCTATAAGGACCTGTATATTTCGAATCTAACTTATGTCCTGTTTCATTTTTCAATAAAACCTGATCTCCTATTATAAATCGAAATCTAAACTAGTTTTGTCGTAACTAATTTTCTGTTTTAGCTTATGAGATTCTACCATTAGTCTAGCTCTCTTAATTGCCTGTTCTAATCTAAATTTGGATTCCTTAGCATAATCTTCTATATTATAAAGTGGTTTTATTTTATCTATGCTATTAAAGTGTTTTGGTAGATTTGAAGTTTTACCGAAAACTAGCTCATATGGACAATAGTCATGTGCCATAGATGGGGTTGTATTAATGTACGACTTGGGATCTTGCTGGCAGAATTAGGGAGTTGTTGCCAGAACTGTATGCTATTGGAACATAAATTGGATATTTTAGGTTATTTGGTCTTATTATAAGCCAGTCTTCAGACGGCTTGAAGTCTAATTGACAGTTGTATCTTTTGATAAAATCGATTCCTAGTATTCCATCACATGGAATAGCGAATTGCATATTTACGATATGGAAATCATGTTGAATTATGTACTTAGAAGTTTGAATTTCAATAGAAGTTAAGCCTTTTGATTTGGTAACTTCCTGACTTATACCCTGTATGTTTATGATGTGATTATCTTGAATGTTTTGAAAATTATCAGAATTTTCCTTCAATAAGGATATTTCCGCACCTGTGTCTAGTAAGAGAACGAATTCTTTTCCTGTTGCTACGTTCATGAAAGTGACAAATGTATTTTGACTGAGATTTAAAGTGTGAATTTTGATGTTGTTTACTGTCGTGTATCTAAAGGTGTTTGGGAGTTTCCCGAATTTGTTTGTGCCACTCTTACATTGTTATTGTGGTTGTTGTTTCCCCCACGGCTGTTTCCGCCGCTGGTGTTTCCACCACGGTTGTTGTTTCTGTTATAATTGTTATTTTGGTTATTTCTGTTATAACCATTGTTTTGATTGTATCCGTTATTCTGATAATATCTGGTATTGTTATAATTACCTCGATTATTACCTCGATTATTACCTCGTCCGCGATTTCCACCGCGCTGCGGGTAATTTTTGTAATATAAGACAGTGTTTGGCTGTCCGGTTGCTTCTGTGATACTGCTTACAAATTTGGATATGGCTTCATTCATTGTATTGATTGCATTATAGTTTTTACCTTATCTATTTGGCAATTTTTTGTCATTGCTTTCACTGCATGCCGAGTGGAATAAAGTCTGGCTAACTCTAGGGATAAGCCATCTGTTATAAATGCACCTTCTAAGGATTTCGTCATCTGCTCAACCTCTTGTGTGTACTGGTTGGCAGTTTTATTGCGTTGTTGTAGGCTCATCAGTTTTGCTGACAACACTTCTACAGTTTCGCCTTTGACGTTGTTTTTTAATCTGGAAATGACTTCAGCTATTGTTGTTTCATCTCCGATTAGATTTCTGGCGACACCTTTTAGCTTTGTTTTTATAATTGAAACTGCTAATTGTTCGTGTTCGCCTTTTATGGATTCTACTATTTCTAATGCATCCATAAAACTTGTTAAGTTTTCAGATTTACCATCGAAAACTGGTATAAGCTTGGATGCTGTGTTAATGAAATCAATATTAGATTGTGCCATTGTGATATTGTTTCTTATTTTATTTTCTATTATGGAATTATCATCAGAATCTGTAGAATTATCCACATCTGACATTAAAACAGCTGGAATAGTAAGATTATTTAAATCTTGCTCTTCTATTTTAGGATTTGTTTCTGTAAGGTCTTCTGATTCTATTTGGTCACTGTCAGTTTGTTTTGTTGATTCCGATTCATCACCAGTTTCAACTGCTAGGGAAGTGTTAAGTATAGTTGGTACCGATATGTCCAACTTAAACCTTTGTTTAATTGATATTAAATTAGATCGTATTCTGATCAAAAATTTTTGATACTTGGGACCAATGATCTTGATTTAATTTTTCCCTCTGGCCATATATTAGTATTCGTGCTTCATTAAAGCATTTTACTAGAATTTCAACATGTTTTTTAATGGTATTTTTTTGAATTGGCCTGTTTTGAGTAAGTGATTTATATGATTTGTCAAAGTCATCTTTTATGTTATTTAGCTGCTTATGTAATTCATTCCATTCCATTATAGTGTGGAGATGAATTATTTCTTGAAGACCATCATTACTATTGTTCTACCTAGTATTGGGTGTTCGTCTACTACTGATTTAACCTGTACCCCTGGGATGGTTGATAGGACAATTGCCTTTTGTGTGCTTGTGCAATGAATTAGTGGAGAGGCATCGAAATTAAATGTTTTCTAACTCGTAAATGCTTACTGAAGTTGGTGCAACTAATTGCAGAATTCTTTCTCTAAAGTAGATGTCCCTATAATATGTGTTTGCAATTGCTTTTAGCGTAGCCATTTTTAATTAATTTGTTTTTATTTATTTATTTGTATTTAATTCCATTTTCTTTAATTTTATTTTTTTTAAATTTCAATACAGCAATATTTTTATAATAATGTTGTTTGTGCCAAAATGTTTAAATTTTGTCCAGATCATTTGCCTGGCTCATATATTTTTTCTTAAGACATTTATTGTGCAATTTATAAAGTTTATAAAAACAGTTTGCGCACATTATTACAACAATTATTATAAGCAATGTATGAATTAATTCTAAGTCTATGCGGTTTGATTCTACCTTATTAATAACATTTGCAGTGGAATCCACTGTTTTTGTATCAATTAAACCCATCGTTGGGGTTGGTATTCTTAAATTATATCTTATTCTTTGGATTTTTGAATCAATTCGTAAATGTTGTTAATGTTATTCATAAACAACTAGTTTAATATTATTAATTTTGATTTTACTTTACTTTTACTTTTTGACCAATTATTATCATATTTTACATATAATTTCCTGCCTATTTTGTGTATGGTTTTCAGGCCATACTCTAATCGGGCAACTTTTATGTCGCTCAATTTTTACAATTGTTTTTATAATATAAATGAAAAAATATGCATCGCAGTGCAATTAAAAAAAATTTTTGCAACGCAGTGCAAAGATAAAAAAATTATGCGCTCTTGGTAGCGCTGTCGGTTCACACTTCCTTGGTACCGGTGCTGGCTGCACAGGTGTACTTCATGTTGGGGCACCGGTGCTGGCTACACAGGTGTACTCGCAGAACGGGGAGCACAGTGGTCCCTCGCAGTCATCTGGGCACGTCTTCTTTAGTTTTGGTATGGCAACTTTATCTGGAGGAGGCAATGTGTTTTTATTTTTTGAAATATTTTGGATTACAGGGTAGGTGGATGTGGCTGTAGCTGTGGTCTGATTTTTTCGTTCTGATAGCAAATTTTTTAGGTATTCGACTTCGGCATGTATTTTTACCGAGTCGTTCCACTGTATTGCTTTGCCGCTGTTGAGCAGCTTCAGTAGATGAGCTTTTCTGGCTTTTAATCTTTTGACCACGCCACTTCTTTTGGCACACATCACACTCTACTCACTGCGATTCTTCTCTTGTTCTTATTGTTGTTGCCGTTTTTGCTGTTGTTGCCTTTGTTGTTGCTGTCGTCTTTGTTGCTGTTGATTGCTGCTGTCGCCTTGGTTGCTGTCTTCTTATTTTTCGAAGTCCCGATCCATGTCCAGATCCAGGTCCAGATCCTTTAGGACCAAAGTCACGGTCGCCATGTTGTGTGAAACTCCTGGTGTTGGAAATGTTAATAATCTTTATCCATTTATTGATAACGCATCTTTTTGGTAGTTTTGTTATATTCTTTATTTATTTGGTTTGCATGGCAGGAGCAGCGTTAATGCCGCTTCCAACGTCAAGTTGTTTCTGAGTTTACAATTTGCCTTAGGATCTAAGTAAGCCTAATTCTCGTAGCTGCGCTGCTTACAGTTGGGCGGCAGAGAGATGGCTATGTATATCTTATGTATATAAAGTGTATTTAATTATGCTCTCTTTGGCTGGAGCGCGAGGGCATGTGTATGTACTTGAGTTTGGCTGAGCGGCCGGCGTGTGCAACAGAATGCTGACACTTGCACTTTCTTTGAGCGCGCCGATCGACTCATGTTTCGGCCACTTAGGGTTTTTGACCGAGCCTTTTGTTTATATAAACACTGCAACAAAGTGTTACAGTGTGTTTGTTTCAAGTACTCTTGGTACAGTAGATATCCGATATAAGTGCATACTACACTTTACTAACGTCACCCCAACGGCGATTACTGGTGCTTTGACTGAACTGGGCATTGAGCGGCCCATAGTGGGACTCATACACACCATGCTAACCAGCAGAGTAGTGTACTCCACTATGGGATCAGCCCACTCGACCAGGAATGTCAGCAGAGGAACCCCACAAGGGGGCGTACTCTCACCTCTTCTATGGGTTATAGTGGTCAACAAACTGCTATCACTTGTAGAAGAGACGGGCACTAAAGTGGTAGCCTACGCGGACGACGTGGTTATCCTACTGCAGGGCAAATTCCCGCAAACTCTTTGCAATCTAATGGAGACAGCCTTATCCACCCTCTCCAGGTGGACGGCTGTCTGTGGTCTGGGAGTTAACCCAGAAAAGACCGAACTAGTTCTCTTTACAAGGAAGTATAAGATACCAAATCTAATTCTCCCCAAACTACACCAAACGCGCCTAACCCTTAGCAAGCAAAGTACCTAGGTGTCATCCTTGACACTCTGGACAGACAACATCCTAGATCGCACACGCAAAGCGGCCGTAGCTCTCTTCGCTTGTAAAAAAGCCATAGGGAGAAAGTGGGGTGTCTCCCCCATGATAGTTCACTGGCTATACACTGCAATAGTCAGGCCCATTCTCCTCTACGGAAACATTGTATGGTGGCGTTCCCTAGGAAAGAATTGCAACCTCCGGATCCTTCACAAGATACAAAGAAGCGCTGAACTCTGCATCAGTGGAGCGCTTCGCACCACCGCCACTGAAGCTTTAAACACAATTCTCGACCTCCAACCCCTGGACCTACTTGCCAAAAGCTGGGCATCTGCAACAGCGCTGAGGCTCCGCGAAGCAGCGGCGTGGGCAACAGGCTCTTCGGGTCACTCCGTTATTCTTTCAAAACGTACATCCTTACCGCGCAGTACGGACTACGTTCCACTCATAGTCAACTTCAAAAGAAGATACAAGATCTTCATACCCACCCGTACAGACTGGGACAACCTCCCACACCAATTCAAAAACGCCAAACAGGTGGGGGAGTCTTTTCCCCCGAACTGGACATAAAAGTCTCACTCCTACCAGACCACTGTAGTGTTTTCCAAGCGGAAGTGATGGCAATTCAGGAAGCCACTACCCACCTGAACACGTCTGTACATCATGACATAGATATCTTCATCTTCTCGGATAGTCAAGCAGCCCTCAGGGCCCTCGACTCCTACACAACAAACTCAAAAATAATCTCTGAATGCCGCAAATATCTTAACGAGGTGGCGACTCATCTGAGAATCAACCTCATCGGGGTGCCTGGACACCGCAACATTGAAGGCAACTGCATAGCAGACGAGCTAGCAAGACAGGGGACAACCGCCGATATCCTTTGTGACAAGGACACGGTAGGTATGCCCATGGCTACCTGCAAGCTCCATCTCAGGCAGAGATTGTATACACTTTCCAACAACCGTTGGAACTCAATCTCAACATGCCACAATTCTAGACTCACATGGCCAAACTACAACACGAAAAGAACAAAAACTCTCCTACAATGTAGCAGGGAGGACATCTCCACTCTCCTAAATGCCCTCACGGGCCACTGTCTTATAGGGACTCGATAAGGCTGGGTCTAAGTAACCACGACTTCTGCCGCAGCTGCAAACAGATAGGCGAAGAGGAGAGCATCGAGCACCTCCTATGCTTCTGCCCAGCGCATGACCTAAAGCGCTTTCAAACCCTAGGTAGCTACACACTTCCGAACCTTGCGGCCATTCAGGACGTAAGCATTCAAAAACTATTATGTTTCTTGAGAAGAACAGAATACTTCGCGGAAGTAGATAACCCATGAGCTAGGGAAACGGATCTTTCAGAGATCATGTGGTATCACAAGGGGCCCATTGTGGCCTAAGTGAGGGGACTAATATCTAGTCTCCAACCACTCCTACCTAACCTAACCTAACCTATCGCAAATATTTGATGAGCAAGGTCCCCGGTTAAGTACCGAATGTTGCCGATGGTAATTTTTTTTACAAAGAAATGAAAAAGACAAAGCAATCATTCTTGTCAGTTGCATTTTTAATTTTTATAAGTGAAGTTCATGCCACGCGTTTTAAAATTTTTTGTTGCTTTCTGCCATTAGTCTTACTATTTCAATTAATCTACATTTTCAACTTTTCTTGAAGAAATAATAAATAATATTCAGATCTGCATAGAGTTTTAGTGTGTACGTATCAGTTCGACACCTTCCCCTACAACATTTAAAAGTTAAAAAAATATTGGCTTACGCGAAGAGTCGTAGTATCTAACTCCCCTGGAAGTTTACCACAATCTTTTACAGGAATATTCTCAACATATGTCAGCATCTTTCTGCTTTTAAACTTTTGAAATTGTTGCTGCATGAACCGGAGTAACGGTCATCAGCATAATTTAGTTAACAGCCCTGGATAACAGTCGGCCAAATGTTTAACAACAGAGCCTACACTTCAGCTGTTTGAATCACAGCTGATCAATGATGACTTTCAGTATACACAAGGAGCGAATTGGAAGCCCGCGGCGAAGGCAGCGAATCTAGAACCACGGAGAAATAAGTCGAGGCTGGCTTGCAGTTTAACACGAGTTTTTTTAACCCACCACTTTCTTACTTACTTACTAACCTGCACTTTTAATGTAATGTAATGCTACAATAAAGAAACAAGTGAAGTTCAAATAACATGAAATACTTATTCGGAGCGACATAACCTCACACGTGTCGCAACATTTTAAAAAAACTCTGGTGCTCGTCAAGAAGCTGGTTGCTGAAAAATAAAACCTTCAGCCATGACGCGCATTATACAGATTTCGACGACTTAGTGGAAGATTGAAAAGGTGTTCTCTTCTCAACTTAACGGCAGAGCTTTCCATCAGAATGGTTAATGACAGAGACGCTCCCCTGGAAGGGCTGGCTAATGATGGACCCGACTAGCAAGTTTTCCCTGTTTTCACTGGGAAAAGAGGAGAATGCGTGTTCGATGGGAACGAGTCATGTTAGCGGTACTCACATAGGAGTCACCTCTTTAGATACACTTGGCACAGCTTACACGCCCACGAGCAACGGAGTTACATGGTCGTACCAAGGGGCACAATATCACCAGTTCGCTCCGCAGCAAGGCGGCGTTTGGGGAGATCAGTGGATCTCACCTATATCCGGGGGAAAAGCACTGCACATGGGTGCAACATTCGGTGGTAGAGCGCCAAATAATTTAATGCATTCACGTCTACCGCGTGCCAGAAATGTTCACGGTCACACAAGCTAGAGGACTGCTAGAGATAGCTGTTCGTTAAGAAGAACAAACTTTGTTGGCGATGCTTTGGAAGGCACTTTCTCAAGCATTGCAAGTCAAGAGAACGGTGCGGCTTAGACGGCTGCACTTGGGCCCATCATCACCTTTTGCACAACCCGGAGAGAACTGGACAAACTAACAGCCGAGCTGAGCAAGAGGAAGGCCAGGTCGTTTTGTATGCCGGTCAGAACGACAAACCTCCATTTCAGTACGTCACAGTGACACTATACGGACCTACGCGATCAGTACAGACGTAATGCGCTAATAGATGAGGGGTAGGCGTGCACCCTACTGGAGACTCACGTAGCAGAGTAACTCGGGATCGATGGCCCTTCAGAGGAATTATGTCTACGCGGGACCGGAGAGATTACTCAGAAAGAAACGTAGTCAAAGTGAGTGGTGTTTAGAATTGGGTCACAGGACAAGGTGATGCACAAATACGCTCTGAAAAACGTACTAACAATTACAAGTCTGGACTTACGCAATCAAACCTTGGAAGATTCAGTGTTGCAAGCTCACCCGTTCCTGCGGGGCCTGTCCATACGCACCTATAGAAACACTCGAGCGACCATTATCATTGGGATAGACAACGCAAAGCTAGGCGTGCCTTTGGCTGTAAAAGAATCCAAGATTGCCGGCGTGATAGCCAGAAAATCACGTCTTGGATGGTCATTCTATGGTAGAGGAAATGATCGCAGCCGAGAGCGTCAAATGTTGATGCATAGACGATATGGTAAAGGCAAGTTTTACACTCGAAGCAGCAGGAGTTTACGTTTCGGAGGATGCTCCTGAATCCAAGGCAGATGATCGAGCACTCTCAATACTGGAGTCCACCACAAAATATCTCAAAGAAGAAAAGCGATGGGAAACTGGACTTCTCTGGACATGGACATGGTATCTGCCGATACTTGTAGTCACAAACACAAATAAGGGCAAATCCAGACTTGTATGGGATGCTGCTGCAAAGGTTCAAGGTGTCGCTCTCAACACAGTTCATCTCAAGGGCGCTGATACACTACCCTCGATGATCGGAGTGTTACTGAGATTTAGGGAGAAATGTTTCATCATTCGCGATATGTTTCATCAAGTAAAGGTTAGACGAGAGGATCAAGTAGCGCAGCAATTTCTCTGGAGAAATGGAGACCAGAAAAGGAAAACCGACAGGTATACCTTGCAAGTTATGACATTCAGCGCATCGTGTTCTCCGGCAGCAGCTAATTATGTAAAAAACAGAAACGCAACTCGCTTTATGATAGAGTACCCGGAAGCTGTAAGTGCAATCCTACAGAATACCTTCGTAGACGACTGGCTGCAGACCGAAGACACAGAGGAAGACGTAACAACTTTGGCGGATGGCGGATTCGAAATGCGCGGCTGGGTGTCTAACTCAGCGAGAGTCATGCAAACACTGAAAGAGACCACAGATCAAATGGAGAAATGCATCGACACCATGGAGCCAGTCCGGGAGCGAGTTCCTAGAATGTGGTGGCGAACTCAAACGGACGAGTTCACCGTTGTTCAAAGCTTTAGGAAACCCGTCTTTAGCGAACCGCACACACCATTAGGCCTACTCGGATTTTATATCATTCAAGCCAAAAAAATTCTTCAAGAAATATGGTGGTCATCAGTTTGCTGACTGACTTTATAATAATTTTTACAACTGCACTTTCTTGTATGTATGTATACATGCACACAAAAGTAGATACGCGCCACAGTCGGAAGTTTGGAAAAGCATACAAAAAAGTCGATCTAGAAAGTATTTGTTTTGCACATTATATTGCGGTGCCTTCTAGAAGTGTTTGAATATGATGCATCCAGGTTTATTTTCCTGATGAATAAATCTTTGAGTGGCAATTTAGTGAGTGTTCAATTTGATCCTAGGTAAGGCTCAAAAGTGTACTACATTGTATGAAAAATGTTATTTGGCCCTAAACAGTGCCGTTTTGATAACAACCGTGTTTACTTCAATACCGATAATGGCTTTTTTCGATTGTTTGACTTTCGATCTGTGCCTATCGCAAACCCAGGCCCGCCGCCCGATTGCACAGATGCAGGGTGGTACCAGGGCAATGTAAAGTTGATCTCCTCCGAAGACGAGAGATCGGCAGCACTCTACAAGGCTGCAATCAACAAGGTCGGCGAGGTCTACCCCGGGGCCAAGCTGGCAGTTTGTGAGGCTGCAGACATCCCGTCTCGACCGAGAGCGAGGGTGTGGCTGCCGTCAGAACCATCGGAACCAGCCTGCTGACCAGGTTCAACCCAAAACTTCCAACAGACGGTTTGAAGGTGTTCAAGGTGGAGAAAACCGAGCGCGTCACCATGAACGTGGTTATCCTCCTAAACCAGGCCTTCTTGGAACCCCTCGCAGCCCAACAACACCGGGTGAACTACGGGTTCGATAAGGTGCAGCTACGTATATACGACACCGATAAGTCAGCGGCAGACAACCTGGCTGCCTGTGCGTCGTACGAACCCCCGAGCGACGACGAACTAGATCATCACCGGCTACGTGTCAACCGACTCGGAGCTGACTGACAGCCTGAAGCAGCTGTGCACCCAGGACACAACCCGACCAGGGCGCTCTATTCTCCAGGACATAGCGGGGGAAACGGAGGGTACCCAGCCCGACCCCAGTCCCAAAGATGGTGCAGTTTGAGCAAATTAACTTGCACCACAGCAAGGCAGCATCCGCTGCCCTCCTCACCCGCCTGACAACAGGCAACATAGACGTAGTCCTCATTCAAGAGCCATGGATTGTTGGTATCAACATCTGTGGCTTATCAACCCCCCTATACAAGCTATCTTACACCAAGGATAAGGGTAAAACCAGAACTTGCATTCCTACAAAGACACACTTTAACACATATCTTATTCCACAGTTTAGCGAAGGCGACCTCACCACGGTCAGACTGGAGCTAAACGAAAACACACATCACACCACAGCATCCTTCAATCTGGCTCACGACTACGAAGGGCCACTACCAAACATCACCACACAACAACTCATACATACTCACTCATCTAAGGAACTCATCCTGGGTGGGGACGCCAACTCACACCACACACAATGGGGAAGTACAAACACAAACGAAAGGGGTGAGTTACTCTACGACTATCTCCTTCAATCAAATCTATTCATCTGCAACAAAGGTAATGACCCAACTTTCATCACTAGAACTAGGAGGGAAGTTTTAGACATCACACTTATATCTGATCCCCTACTTAACCAGCTAGAAGCGTGGAAGGTGGGGCTCGAGCACTCATTCTCAGACCACCGTTACATAGAATTTACAATAACTCTAGACTGTCCTCCCGCCGAGAACATTACTAATCTAAGATTAACCAACTGGGGATACTACAAAAATCTCCTCAACAGGAACCTACACGCTCCACCGACGCACGTACGAAACGGTCAAGAATTAGATAACCTAGTTAACACATTTACTGATATCTGCGGTAAGGCCTTAAAAAGGGCTAACCCAAGCAGAACAGTCAAAGCAAAGCAAAAACCCCCATGGTGGAACGCAACCCTGGCGAACCTCAAAAGAGAGTGTAGAACTCACTTAAATAGAGCTAAATACAGCAATAGCGAATCCTCCTGGAATTTATACCTTACAAAACTAAGCCTATACAAAAAGGAAATTAGAATATCAAAACGAAGAGCTTGGGCTAATTTCTGCAGAAGCATAGAATCTACTGCGGAAGCATCCAGACTCAGAAGAATTTTAGCAAAATCTCCAGCAACCATTGGCTATCTATCTATCTATCAGTCGTCATCTAGCTTTCTTTGCGTCCAGACGTGCTTAAATTCTCGCTATGTTACTTCCCCGCTGTCCCGAGTGCAAAACCGATGTTAGATTGGCCCAGCTTCGCGCTTCGGATGCTGTTCGCTGCTCTTCTTTGTGCCGTCGCGCCTATCATACTTCTTGCGTAGCCCTACCGGATGATGTGCTCAAACTCTTATTAAATCCAAATATACTATGGCAATGTGATAGCTGTGTGGTTGCGAATGATTCGCATTCTAAAATAGATGAATTCGATGAAAAATTGAAAGCCCTGGAGCGCTTATATCAGGGCCTTCAAAATAAATTCATGGAGGCGTTCCCCCCTAAAGATGATGCATTGCATCAGAATGTAAATCCGAAACCTCGTCTACCGAGGCCTACCAACGTAGCTGCAGCTCCCCTGTCATATGCGGCTGCTGCTGCTACGGCTTCCGCGGTCGTTGACCCTTCTAATCATGCTCTGGATATGGAGAGAGGAAATTTCATACAAGTACGAAATAAGAGGAGAAGGAACAACAACAAGCCCAATAAACATGTTGTTGGAGTGGCTCCTAATGCTGAAGACCTTCATGTTTTGCCGACCAAGAAATTTTTGCATGTCGGAAAATTTGCAACTGATACAGATCCGAATGCTGTTTTAAAATATGTGTCCACCAAGCTTAAGGTGGATGCTAGTTCTCTCACTTGTGCAAAGCTTGTAAAAAAAGATGTCGACGTTCAAACTTTAAAATTTGTAAATTTCAAGCTTGGTATCCCTGATCAGCTTTACGATATAGTCTTCAAAAACGATTTCTGGCCGAACTCAGTTAAGGTCAAAAGATTTATTCATAGAGAGCGGGCCACTGTGGTAGGGGATGGAATTTTATCTAATTTGCCGGAGCCTGGACCAACTTCATCATCAAGTCAGCCGTCAAAAAACCCCTAGTGTTCGACGCCACTGGCGTCGATACTTTTGCGGGACATCGTCTGCAAGCCTTTCCTCATTTGTCGGAGTCGTTTTCGCAACAACATCGGCAGCTGCTTGCGTTTCTCACTGCGCTCTCTTCATCTTCTGACTCTCTCCTAACGCACCATCAACAACATCAGCCGGAGCTTTTGTTGTCCACTTTGTGCGACATTCGCCGTCCGCCTGGTTTGAATATCGGCACGCTCCTCGGAGTTGCGCTCACATCACTTTCCGTGGCTCTCCTGATGCTTCATCAACAACATCAGCCGGAGCTTTTGTTGTTTGCTTTGCGAGACGTTCGCAGTCCACCTGGTTCTAATATCGGCGCGCTCCTCGGAGTTGCGCTCTCATCATCTTGCGCCTCTCTCCCGTTGCACCGTCAACAACATCAGCTGGAGCTTTTGTTGTCCGCTGTGCGCGACATTCGCCGTCCGCCTGGCTCTAATATCGGCGCGCTCCTCGGAGTTGCGCTCTCATCATCTTGCGCCTCTCTCCCGTTGCACCGTCAACAACATCAGCTGGAGCTTTTGTTGTCCGCTGTGCGCGACATTCGCCGTCCGCCTGGCTCTAATATCGGCGCGCTCCTCGGAGTTGCGCTCTCATCATCTTGCGTCTCTCTCCGGAAGTACCTAGAAAATCGGGTGGATTCTTACTCTTCATCGCCTAATAGTCATGCGCTCTCCGTCTCTACCTTTCTGACGTTCGACTTTCTACAACAACTCTCTCAGAGTGCTCTCTCTGAAGGTGCTCTTTGGAGATGCTTTCGCCATCAACAACAACAATGGACTGCGGCTGCTGTAGAACGTTCTCGCTCATTATTACCAGGAGTGGATTCACCTGCGTGCAGTTATATCTTGAATGCTAATATTGACTGCCCACCTAATATTTGGAGCGCCGATCACCAGCCTATTCGTATCCGTACCACTACTTTACTGAAGGTTCTTACAAATAATTTTATTAATTATGATAAAATCCCAGCGAGGCCTCTTACGGATTCGGGCCATGATGCTGGACCAGTTATTGATAGCATGACCATGGATGACCGGATATGCGCTAACAATACAAATTTCAATATTTATTTTCAAAATATCGGTGGTATGCGTACGAAAGCTCAATCCCTTTTCCAGGCATCGTCTTATGGTGATCATGACGTCATCATTTTTGTTGAAACCTGGCTCAACATGGATTTCTTCGATAATGAATTCTTCGATACAAATCTTTATCATGTGTTCCGTAAGGATCGAGATTCCGTTAAAACACGATGCTCCAGAGGTGGCGGAGTTTTAATTGCTGTGCGGCGTGAGCTGCGTTGCATTGCTATTTGTCTCCAGAACGAGGATTCTCTGCTCGACCAACTCTGTGTATCTCTCGCTGGTCCGATGGAAACAATTTTCCTGACAGTATCATACATACCCCCAAGCAGCAGTTTTGATTTATATAAAGCGCATGTTGACAACATTGCCCACCTATACCAGGAGCTGGAAGATGGCCAATATATATGTGTTTTGGGCGACTTCAACCTATCTTCGCTCGTGTGGGCTCATGATCTTGAGTCTTCAGCAATGGTTCCCAGTAATCTGCATCTTCCTCATGAAATCTTAGTCATCGATGAGCTTCTTAGTATGGGATTAGTCCAGATTAACCATGTTTTTAATAACTTAAATAAGCTTCTAGATCTAATTTTTGTACACCCTGATTTATGCCTTACTCTATGCTGCAGCGATAATCCGCTAGCCGCGTGTGATGCTCATCACAAGCCCCTATTAATCTTAATTACTTGTTATATTTTCTCTCCAAATAATTCTCGCTTGCCTCTTACCTATATTAATTCTAGCAGTTTAGATTCTATCCGTAGTGATATTTCTAATATCAGATGGGCGGAAGTCCTCTCGCATGCGGATGTGAATACAACCTATGAAGTTTTTATATCTTTTCTCTCTACTATTATAGGCAGATATGCTAAAACTAGAGTTCAAAGTTCTTATAGACTACCATGGTACACACAAGGACTAAAAAAATACAAAAATCTCCGAAATAAATTCTATAAGCGCTACATAGAAAGCGGTGAAGCTGCCGACTTTGATCGGTACAAACAACATAAGCGTGAGTTTGAGTTCCTCAATAAATTCTTATACAGCCAATATATTGCTGATATAGAGTGTAAACTAATAACCAATCCTAAGTCATTCTGGCACTTTATCAATTCTAAACGTACAACCTCCTACTTTCCTTCCCATATGTCATATGAAAGTCTTTCAGCTTCTTCTGATATTGGGGTCGCTAATCTATTTGCTAAGTACTTTGTATCTAACTTTGAACCGAGCTCGCTGTGGAACGACGATGATTCACTCGGTGCCATTGCCACGATGCTAAATATTGGGTGCTTAGATGTTACTGATTTGGACTGTCATATGGCGGCTGAGAGTTTTAACGACTCAGGAAAATTAGACTGCGATGGCCTTTCTCCATTTATTTTGAAAAACTGTATAGGTGTTCTTTGTGAGCCCCTAAAAATGATCTTCAACAAGTCTCTTTCCACTGGCGTATTTGCGCATAGATGGAAACTTGCCACAGTTTCTCCTATATTCAAGTCTGGTCACAAAAACATTGTTTCAAATTATAGGCCAATTGCAAAGCTAAGTAATGTTTCAAAAATGTTTGAACGAATTGTAGCTAAGCAGCTAACTTTTCTTGCTGGTCGGATCATCAGTCCTAACCAACATGGTTTTATGCCTGGAAGGTCAACTACCACTAACTTAGCTACGTTTAATCTTTTTTGCATCCACTCGTTTATCAGTCATCATCAAGTTGATGTAGTCTACACCGACTTCGCCAAAGCATTTGACAAAGTCTCCCATAATGCTTTATTGGCAAAATTGCAGAAATTGGGATTTCATTCATCAATATTAAATTGGTTTAAATCTTATTTAGATGGGCGGATTTATAGAGTAGAGTGCAATGGTGTTTTCTCAAACCCGTATGTGGCTACTTCTGGCCTTCCTCAGGGAAGTGCTTTGGGTCCGTTTCTATTCATCATCTTCATTAATGATTTAAGCTATTGCATAACAAATTCTGAATTCCTGTTGTTTGCGGACGATCTTAAAATATTTAGGTCTGTGAATTCAATCTCCGATAGTGAACTTCTTCAAAATGACCTAGTAAATGTGGGAAATTGGTGTTCTCGTAATAAGTTGCCTCTGAACGTGTCAAAATGTTTCTACGTTAGGTACAGCAAACGATTAATTAATGTCCTTAGCTCTTATTCCATTAGTTCCCATGTTCTTTCCTTAAGAAATGAATCACTGGACCTAGGAGTTATGTTTGATACCAAATTTACTTTCATGGATCACATAAACTACATAATTCCAAAGGCATACGCTATGTATGGTTTTGTAAAACGAAATTCCACGCAATTTAAAGATCCGTACACGAAACTAAGCCTATTTTCTTCGTTCATTAGGTCCAGATTGGAATATGCTTCGTTTGTCTGGAGTCCGACTGGAACTACACACATCAATCGTATTGAGCGTGTTCAAAAAAAATTCCTATCTTTTGCCCTTCTTTCTCTAAACTTTAATGACCCGGTTCCCTCTTACTCTGCGAAATGTCGTCTTGTGCACCTTTCTTCCCTACAAGATCGTAGAACAACTAGCGCACTAGTTTTTATTTGTGACCTGCTGTCCTCCAAAATAGACTGCCCTGCATTGCTGAGTAGCATAGGCTTTTCCGTACCTGGTAGGTCTTTAAGGTCATTTGAACCCTTTTTTATTCCGGCATATAGAGCTAACTATGCTTTTAATGAGCCTCTGTGTAGAGCCTTGTTCTACTGGAACAAACTTCCATCTCACATGCGGCTGGACCCATGCTCTCCTAGGGAATTAATTAAGAAAACCCTTTACAATTACCTTTCGTCCCTTAGTATTTAGTTTAGTAATATACAAGTAGCCAGTTAAGGTACCAACTGTTGGCGAAATAAATAAATAAATAAATAAATAAAAGCCAATGCTGACAGCTGATCGGAAAACAGTCAGGAAACCCTTGAACTACTGTTAGACACCCACTTCCCTAAAAACACCCATGCAGTGGAGTACCTCTACATAGAGGAGAACTTAGACGACCAGACTATAGACAACATCTCCAACCCTAGTCGAATTCAATGGTCTGTTAACTCTTTTAAGCCCTTCAAATCCCCCGGCCCAGATGGGTTCTTCCCGGCCCAGCTGTAACGGACACTAGATTTATCCCTACCCTGACTGACAGCCATCTTCCGCGGCTGCCTTGCTCTAAACCATATTCCAACAAGTTGGCTGGACGTTAAGGTTATTTCTATACCCTAAGCCGGCAAACCCTCCCACACCAACCCAAAGGACTTCCGCCCGATTAGTCTCTCTTCCTTCTTGATGAAGACCCTGGAAAGGCTAATTGACACCCATATCAGGCTAACCATCAACCAAAGCCTTCTCTGTGACGCACAACACGCGTACCGTAAGGGCAGGTCAACAGATACCGCCGTCCACTCCCTAGTGGCCAGTATAGAGAGAGGTTTCCACAATAAGGAATACTCTCTGGCAGCGTTTCTAGACATAGAAGGAGCCTTTACCAACGTCACCCCAACGGCGATTACTGGTGCTTTGACTGAACTGGGCATTGAGCGGCCCATAGTGGGACTCATACACACCATGCTAACCAGCAGAGTAGTGTACTCCACTATGGGATCAGCCCACTCGACCAGGAATGTCAGCAGAGGAACCCCACAAGGGGGCGTACTCTCACCTCTTCTATGGGTTATAGTGGTCAACAAACTGTATCACTTCTAGAAGAGACGGGCACTAAAGTGGTAGCCTACGCGGACGACGTGGTTATCCTACTGCAGGGCAAATTCCCGCAAACTCTTTGCAATCTAATGGAGACAGCCTTATCCACCCTCTCCAGGTGGACGGCTGTCTGTGGTCTGGGAGTTAACCCAGAAAAGACCGAACTAGTTCTCTTTACAAGGAAGTATAAGATACCAAATCTAATTCTCCCCAAACTACACCAAACGCGCCTAACCCTTAGCAAGCAAAGTACCTAGGTGTCATCCTTGACACTCTGGACAGACAACATCCTAGATCGCACACGCAAAGCGGCCGTAGCTCTCTTCGCTTGTAAAAAAGCCATAGGGAGAAAGTGGGGTGTCTCCCCCATAATAGTTCACTGGCTATACACTGCAATAGTCAGGCCCATTCTCCTCTACGGAAACATTGTATGGTGGCGTTCCCTAGGAAAGAATTGCAACCTCCGGATCCTTCACAAGATACAAAGAAGCGCTGAACTCTGCATCAGTGGGGCGCTTCGCACCACCGCCACTGAAGCTTTAAACACAATTCTCGACCTCCAACCCCTGGACCTACTTGCCAAAAGCTGGGCATCTGCAACAGCGCTGAGGCTCCGCGAAGCAGCGGCGTGGGCAACAGGCTCTTCGGGTCACTCCGTTATTCTTTCAAAACGTACATCCTTACCGCGCAGTACGGACTACGTTCCACTCATAGTCAACTTCGAAAGAAGATACAAGATCTTCATACCCACCCGTACAGACTGGGACAACCTCCCACACCAATTCGAAAACGCCAAACAGGTGGGGGAGTCTTTTCCCCCGAACTAGACATAAAAGTCTCATTCCTACCAGACCACTGTAGTGTTTTCCAAGCGGAAGTGGTGGCAATTCAGGAAGCCACTACTCACCTGAACACGTCTGTACATCATGACATAGATATCTTCATCTTCTCGGATAGTCAAGCAGCCCTCAGGGCCCTCGACTCCTACACAACAAACTCAAAAACAATCTCTGAATGCTGCAAATATCTTAACGAGGTGGCGACTCATCTGAGAATCAACCTCATCTGGGTGCCGGGACACCGCAACATTGAGGGCAACTGCATAGCAGACGAGCTAGCAAGACAGGGGACAACCGCCGATATCCTTTGTGACAAGGACACGGTAGGTATGCCCATGGCTACCTGCAAGCTCCATCTCAGGCAGAGATTGTATACACTTTCCAACAACCGTTGGAACTCAATCTCAACATGCCACAATTCAAGACTCACAACAAAAACTCTCCTACAATGTAGCAGGGAGGACATCTCCACTCTCCTAAATGCCCTCACGGGCCACTGTCTTATAGGGACTCACGCGATAAGGCTGGGTCTAAGTAACCACGACTTCTGCCGCAGCTGCAAACAGATAGGCGAAGAGGAGAGCATCGAGCTCCTCCTATGCTTCTGCCCAGCGCATGACCTAAAGCGCTTTCAAACCCTAGGTAGCTACACACTTCCGAACCTTGCGGCCAATCAGGACGTAAGCATTCAAAAACAATTATGTTTCTTCAGAAGAACAGAATACTTCGCGAAAGTAGATAACCCATGAGCTAGGGAAACGGATCTTTCAGAGATCATGTGGTATCACAAGGGGCCCATTGAGGCCTAAGTGAGGGGACTAATATCTAGTCTCCAACCACTCCTACCTAACCTAACCTAACCTATCGCAAATATTTGATGAGCAAGGTCCCCGGTTAAGTACCGAATGTTGCCGATGGTAATTTTTTTTACAAAGAAATGAAAAAGACAAAGCAATCATTCTTGTCAGTTGCATTTTTAATTTTTATAAGTGAAGTTCATGCCACGCGTTTTACAATTTTTTGTTGCTTTCTGCCATTAGTCTTACTATTTCAATTAATCTACATTTTCAACTTTTCTTGAAGAAATAATAAATAATATTCAGATCTGCATAGAGTTTTAGTGTGTACTTATCAGTTCGACACCTTCCCCTACAACATTTAAAAGTTAAAAAAATATTGGCTTACGCGAAGAGTCGTAGTATCTAACTCCCCTGGAAGTTTACCACAATCTTTTACAGGAATATTCTCAACATATGTCAGCATCTTTCTGCTTTTAAACTTTTGAAATTGTTGCTGCATGAACCGGAGTAACGGTCATCAGCATAATTTAGTTAACAGCCCTGGATAACAGTCGGCCAAATGTTTAACAACAGAGCCTACACTTCAGCTGTTTGAATCACAGCTGATCAATGATGACTTTTAGTATACACAAGGAGCGAATTGGAAGCCCGCGGCGAAGGCAGCGAATCTAGATCCACGGAGAAATAAGTCGAGGCTGGCTTGCAGTTTAACACGAGTTTTTTTAACCCACCACTTTCTTACTTACTTACTACCCTGCACTTTTAATGTAATGTAATGCTACAATAAAGAAACAAGTGAAGTTCAAATAACATGAAATACTTATTCGGAGCGACATAACCTCACACGTGTCGCAACATTTTAAAAAAACTCTGGTGCTCGTCAAGAGGCTGGTTGCTGAAAAATAAAACCTTCAGCCATGACGCGCATTATACAGATTTCGACGACTTAGTGGAAGATTGAAAAGGTGTTCTCTTCTCAACTTAACGGCAGAGCTTTCCATCAGAATGGTTAATGACAGAGACGCGCCCCTGGAAGGGCTGGCTAATGATGGACCCGACTAGCAAGTTTTCCCTGTTTTCACTGGGAAAAGAGGAGAATGCGTGTTCGATGGGAACGAGTCATGTTAGCGGTACTCACATAGGAGTCACCTCTTTAGATACACTTGGCACAGCTTACACGCCCACGAGCAACGGAGTCACATGGTCGTACCAAGGGGCACAATATCACCAGTTCGCTCCGCAGCAAGGCGGCGTTTGGGGAGATCAGTGGATCTCACCTATATCCGGGGGAAAAGCACTGCACATGGGTGCAACATTCGGTGGTAGAGCGCCAAATAATTTAATGCATTCACGTCTACCGCGTGCCAGAAATGTTCACGGTCACACAAGCTAGAGGTCTGCTAGAGATAGCTGTTCGTTAAGAAGAACAAACTTTGTTGGCGATGCATTGGAAGGCACTTTCTCAAGCATTGCAAGTCAAGAGAACGGTGCGGCTTAGACGGCTGCACTTGGGCCCATCATCACCTTTTGCACAACTCGGAGAGAACTGGACAAACTAACAGCCGAGCTGAGCAAGAGGAAGGCCAGATCGTTTTGTATGCCGGTCAGAACGACAAACCTCCATTTCAGTACGTCACAGTGACACTATACGGACCTACGCGATCAGTACAGACGTAATGCGCTAATAGATGAGGGGTAGGCGTGCACCCTACTGGAGACTCACGTAGCAGAGTAACTCGGGATCGACGGCCCTTCAGAGGAATTATGTCTACGCGGGACCGGAGAGATTACTCAGGTCACAGGACAAGGTGATGCACAAATACGCTCTGAAAAACGTACTAACAATTACAAGTCTGGACTTACGCAATCAAACCTTGGAAGATTCAGAGTTGCAAGCTCACCCGTTCCTGCGGGGTCTGTCCATACGCACCTATAGAAACGCTCGAGCGACCATTATCATTGGGATAGACAACGCAAAGCTAGGCGTACCTTTGGCTGTAAAAGAATCCAAGGTTGCCGGCGTGATAGCCACAAAATCACGTCTCGGATGGTCATTCTATGGTAGAGGAAATGATCGCAGCCGAGAGCGTCAAATGTTGATGCATAGACGATATGGTAAAGGCAAGTTTTACACTCGAAGCAGCAGGAGTTTACGTTTCGGAGGACGCTCCTGAATCCAAGGCAGATGATCGAGCACTCTCAATACTGGAGTCCACCACAAAATATCTCAAAGAAGAAAAGCGATGGGAAACTGGACTTCTCTGGAGCTACGATAGAACAGAATTGCCGTCTTCTAAAGACATGGCGATGCGAAGACTTCTATTTTTGGAATCTCGTATGGCAAAAAACAAAGAATTGCGAGAGTGCGTAAATAGCAAGATTAACCGATATAAACAACTGAGATATGTTCGAAAATTGAAGAACGGACATGGTAACTGCCGATACTTGTAGTCACAAACACAAATAAGGGCAAATCCAGACTAGTCTCCAACCACTCCTACCTAACCTAACCTAACCTATCGCAAATATTTGATGAGCAAGGTCCCCGGTTAAGTACCGAATGTTGCCGATGGTAATTTTTTTTACAAAGAAATGAAAAAGACAAAGCAATCATTCTTGTCAGTTGCATTTTTAATTTTTATAAGTGAAGTTCATGCCACGCGTTTTACAATTTTTTGTTGCTTTCTGCCATTAGTCTTACTATTTCAATTAATCTACATTTTCAACTTTTCTTGAAGAAATAATAAATAATATTCAGATCTGCATAGAGTTTTAGTGTGTACTTATCAGTTCGACACCTTCCCCTACAACATTTAAAAGTTAAAAAAATATTGGCTTACGCGAAGAGTCGTAGTATCTAACTCCCCTGGAAGTTTACCACAATCTTTTACAGGAATATTCTCAACATATGTCAGCATCTTTCTGCTTTTAAACTTTTGAAATTGTTGCTGCATGAACCGGAGTAACGGTCATCAGCATAATTTAGTTAACAGCCCTGGATAACAGTCGGCCAAATGTTTAACAACAGAGCCTACACTTCAGCTGTTTGAATCACAGCTGATCAATGATGACTTTTAGTATACACAAGGAGCGAATTAGAAGCCCGCGGCGAAGGCAGCGAATCTAGATCCACGGAGAAATAAGTCGAGGCTGGCTTGCAGTTTAACACGAGTTTTTTTAACCCACCACTTTCTTACTTACTTACTACCCTGCACTTTTAATGTAATGTAATGCTACAATAAAGAAACAAGTGAAGTTCAAATAACATGAAATACTTATTCGGAGCGACATAACCTCACACGTGTCGCAACATTTTAAAAAAACTCTGGTGCTCGTCAAGAGGCTGGTTGCTGAAAAATAAAACCTTCAGCCATGACGCGCATTATACAGATTTCGACGACTTAGTGGAAGATTGAAAAGGTGTTCTCTTCTCAACTTAACGGCAGAGCTTTCCATCAGAATGGTTAATGACAGAGACGCGCCCCTGGAAGGGCTGGCTAATGATGGACCCGACTAGCAAGTTTTCCCTGTTTTCACTGGGAAAAGAGGAGAATGCGTGTTCGATGGGAACGAGTCATGTTAGCGGTACTCACATAGGAGTCACCTCTTTAGATACACTTGGCACAGCTTACACGCCCACGAGCAACGGAGTCACATGGTCGTACCAAGGGGCACAATATCACCAGTTCGCTCCGCAGCAAGGCGGCGTTTGGGGAGATCAGTGGATCTCACCTATATCCGGGGGAAAAGCACTGCACATGGGTGCAACATTCGGTGGTAGAGCGCCAAATAATTTAATGCATTCACGTCTACCGCGTGCCAGAAATGTTCACGGTCACACAAGCTAGAGGTCTGCTAGAGATAGCTGTTCGTTAAGAAGAACAAACTTTGTTGGCGATGCATTGGAAGGCACTTTCTCAAGCATTGCAAGTCAAGAGAACGGTGCGGCTTAGACGGCTGCACTTGGGCCCATCATCACCTTTTGCACAACTCGGAGAGAACTGGACAAACTAACAGCCGAGCTGAGCAAGAGGAAGGCCAGATCGTTTTGTATGCCGGTCAGAACGACAAACCTCCATTTCAGTACGTCACAGTGACACTATACGGACCTACGCGATCAGTACAGACGTAATGCGCTAATAGATGAGGGGTAGGCGTGCACCCTACTGGAGACTCACGTAGCAGAGTAACTCGGGATCGACGGCCCTTCAGAGGAATTATGTCTACGCGGGACCGGAGAGATTACTCAGGTCACAGGACAAGGTGATGCACAAATACGCTCTGAAAAACGTACTAACAATTACAAGTCTGGACTTACGCAATCAAACCTTGGAAGATTCAGAGTTGCAAGCTCACCCGTTCCTGCGGGGTCTGTCCATACGCACCTATAGAAACGCTCGAGCGACCATTATCATTGGGATAGACAACGCAAAGCTAGGCGTACCTTTGGCTGTAAAAGAATCCAAGGTTGCCGGCGTGATAGCCACAAAATCACGTCTCGGATGGTCATTCTATGGTAGAGGAAATGATCGCAGCCGAGAGCGTCAAATGTTGATGCATAGACGATATGGTAAAGGCAAGTTTTACACTCGAAGCAGCAGGAGTTTACGTTTCGGAGGACGCTCCTGAATCCAAGGCAGATGATCGAGCACTCTCAATACTGGAGTCCACCACAAAATATCTCAAAGAAGAAAAGCGATGGGAAACTGGACTTCTCTGGAGCTACGATAGAACAGAATTGCCGTCTTCTAAAGACATGGCGATGCGAAGACTTCTATTTTTGGAATCTCGTATGGCAAAAAACAAAGAATTGCGAGAGTGCGTAAATAGCAAGATTAACCGATATAAACAACTGAGATATGTTCGAAAATTGAAGAACGGACATGGTAACTGCCGATACTTGTAGTCACAAACACAAATAAGGGCAAATCCAGACTAGTCTCCAACCACTCCTACCTAACCTAACCTAACCTATCGCAAATATTTGATGAGCAAGGTCCCCGGTTAAGTACCGAATGTTGCCGATGGTAATTTTTTTTACAAAGAAATGAAAAAGACAAAGCAATCATTCTTGTCAGTTGCATTTTTAATTTTTATAAGTGAAGTTCATGCCACGCGTTTTACAATTTTTTGTTGCTTTCTGCCATTAGTCTTACTATTTCAATTAATCTACATTTTCAACTTTTCTTGAAGAAATAATAAATAATATTCAGATCTGCATAGAGTTTTAGTGTGTACTTATCAGTTCGACACCTTCCCCTACAACATTTAAAAGTTAAAAAAATATTGGCTTACGCGAAGAGTCGTAGTATCTAACTCCCCTGGAAGTTTACCACAATCTTTTACAGGAATATTCTCAACATATGTCAGCATCTTTCTGCTTTTAAACTTTTGAAATTGTTGCTGCATGAACCGGAGTAACGGTCATCAGCATAATTTAGTTAACAGCCCTGGATAACAGTCGGCCAAATGTTTAACAACAGAGCCTACACTTCAGCTGTTTGAATCACAGCTGATCAATGATGACTTTTAGTATACACAAGGAGCGAATTGGAAGCCCGCGGCGAAGGCAGCGAATCTAGATCCACGGAGAAATAAGTCGAGGCTGGCTTGCAGTTTAACACGAGTTTTTTTAACCCACCACTTTCTTACTTACTTACTACCCTGCACTTTTAATGTAATGTAATGCTACAATAAAGAAACAAGTGAAGTTCAAATAACATGAAATACTTATTCGGAGCGACATAACCTCACACGTGTCGCAACATTTTAAAAAAACTCTGGTGCTCGTCAAGAGGCTGGTTGCTGAAAAATAAAACCTTCAGCCATGACGCGCATTATACAGATTTCGACGACTTAGTGGAAGATTGAAAAGGTGTTCTCTTCTCAACTTAACGGCAGAGCTTTCCATCAGAATGGTTAATGACAGAGACGCGCCCCTGGAAGGGCTGGCTAATGATGGACCCGACTAGCAAGTTTTCCCTGTTTTCACTGGGAAAAGAGGAGAATGCGTGTTCGATGGGAACGAGTCATGTTAGCGGTACTCACATAGGAGTCACCTCTTTAGATACACTTGGCACAGCTTACACGCCCACGAGCAACGGAGTCACATGGTCGTACCAAGGGGCACAATATCACCAGTTCGCTCCGCAGCAAGGCGGCGTTTGGGGAGATCAGTGGATCTCACCTATATCCGGGGGAAAAGCACTGCACATGGGTGCAACATTCGGTGGTAGAGCGCCAAATAATTTAATGCATTCACGTCTACCGCGTGCCAGAAATGTTCACGGTCACACAAGCTAGAGGTCTGCTAGAGATAGCTGTTCGTTAAGAAGAACAAACTTTGTTGGCGATGCATTGGAAGGCACTTTCTCAAGCATTGCAAGTCAAGAGAACGGTGCGGCTTAGACGGCTGCACTTGGGCCCATCATCACCTTTTGCACAACTCGGAGAGAACTGGACAAACTAACAGCCGAGCTGAGCAAGAGGAAGGCCAGATCGTTTTGTATGCCGGTCAGAACGACAAACCTCCATTTCAGTACGTCACAGTGACACTATACGGACCTACGCGATCAGTACAGACGTAATGCGCTAATAGATGAGGGGTAGGCGTGCACCCTACTGGAGACTCACGTAGCAGAGTAACTCGGGATCGACGGCCCTTCAGAGGAATTATGTCTACGCGGGACCGGAGAGATTACTCAGGTCACAGGACAAGGTGATGCACAAATACGCTCTGAAAAACGTACTAACAATTACAAGTCTGGACTTACGCAATCAAACCTTGGAAGATTCAGAGTTGCAAGCTCACCCGTTCCTGCGGGGTCTGTCCATACGCACCTATAGAAACGCTCGAGCGACCATTATCATTGGGATAGACAACGCAAAGCTAGGCGTACCTTTGGCTGTAAAAGAATCCAAGGTTGCCGGCGTGATAGCCACAAAATCACGTCTCGGATGGTCATTCTATGGTAGAGGAAATGATCGCAGCCGAGAGCGTCAAATGTTGATGCATAGACGATATGGTAAAGGCAAGTTTTACACTCGAAGCAGCAGGAGTTTACGTTTCGGAGGACGCTCCTGAATCCAAGGCAGATGATCGAGCACTCTCAATACTGGAGTCCACCACAAAATATCTCAAAGAAGAAAAGCGATGGGAAACTGGACTTCTCTGGAGCTACGATAGAACAGAATTGCCGTCTTCTAAAGACATGGCGATGCGAAGACTTCTATTTTTGGAATCTCGTATGGCAAAAAACAAAGAATTGCGAGAGTGCGTAAATAGCAAGATTAACCGATATAAACAACTGAGATATGTTCGAAAATTGAAGAACGGACATGGTAACTGCCGATACTTGTAGTCACAAACACAAATAAGGGCAAATCCAGACTTGTATGGGATGCTGCTGCAAAGGTTCAAGGTGTCGCTCTCAACACAGTTCATCTCAAGGGCGCTGATATACTACCCTCGATGATCGGAGTGTTACTGAAATTTAGGGAGAAATGTTTCATCATTCGCGATATGTTTCATCAAGTAAAGGTTAGACGAGAGGATCAAGTAGCGCAGCAATTTCTCTGGAGAAATGGAGACCAGAAAAGGAAAACCGACAGGTATACCTTGCAAGTTATGACATTCAGCGCATCGTGTTCTCCGGCAGCAGCTAATTATGTAAAAAACAGAAACGCAACTCGCTTTATGATAGAGTACCCGGAAGCTGTAAGTGCAATCCTACAGAATACCTTCGTAGACGACTGGCTGCAGAGCGGAGACACAGAGGAAGACGTAACAACTTTGGTGTGTCGAGTGAGAGCAATACATGCGGATGGCGGATTCGAAATGCGCGGCTGAGTGTCTAACTCAGCGAGAGTCATGCAAACACTGAAAGAGACCACAGATCAAATGGAGAAAGGCATCGACACCATGGAGCCAGTCCGGGAGCGAGTTCCTAGAATGTGGTGGCGAACTCAAACGGACGAGTTCACCGTTGTTCAAAGCTTTAGGAAACCCGTCTTTAGCGAACCGCACACACCATTAGGCCTACTCGGATTTTATATCATTCAAGCCAAAAAAATTCTTCAAGAAATATGGTGGTCATCAGTTGGCTGGGACGAGCCTATACGTGAGAACGAGCGTCTCCGATGGAACACCTGGCTGAAACTCTTACCTGAAGTCGGGAACCTGCGAGTCCCGCGATGCCTTGGTCTGGTGATCCGAGCTGATAACCTTGAATTACATATATTTACAAACGCTAGCACCAACGCGTACTCCGCGGTCGCAATGTTGGGAGTCGAGCGAAATAAGACGAATTGCTGTTGCCTATTAGTCTCCAAGACAGGAGTAGCTCCTCTCAAACCGATTTATATTCCTCGGTTGGAATTGATGGCGGCCATACTTGGTCTACGTATGGCCAAATTTCTGGGATCCGAGATGTCTATAGCTGTACGACGACGCCTATTTTGGACAGACTCAAAGAACGTGCTATGTCCGGTCTGATGCTCGGAAATACCATCAATTCGTTTCGCTGCGTATAGGAGAGATTTTAGAGGATTCGCGCATCGAAGAGTGGAGATGGGACATCAACCGATGAACCGTGAAGAATATCCTGAAATTTATTCGACTTATGAGCAAATGTCATAAGTACTCGAAACAGAGAATTACATACTCCACGCGAAGGATATGGATGATATACACAACGTAATCTTTTAAGCTGTTCAAGGCGAAGTGTATTTTAAAGAGATTGAGTCTATTCACAAAGTGGGGCATGTGGACCGGAAAAGCCAAGTTTTCAGGATGACTCCATATCTGGATCAGGAAGAAACCCTAAGAGTTCGTACACATTGACGTAATTGAAGATGTTGCAATAAACCTTAAACGACCAATAATCTCACCAGGTATGCACACAGTTACACAATTACTGATAGACTTTTTTCACAAAAAGTACAATTACCAAATGAACGAGGTGATAATTAACGAAATGAGGCAGCAGCATTGCATTACAGGATTGAAATCAAGAGTCCGCGCTGCCAAGCGGGCCTGACAGAAGTGCCGAAACCTTTGCTCAGTACCGAGAGCACCTGAGATGGGATCATTGCCACCGGAACGTCTAGCGATCAAAGAGCTACCGTTTTCTAATATAGGAAATGATTATTTTGGTCCCATTGAAGTCGTGGTCGGCCGACGAAGAGAAAAACGTCTCACGGCAGCGAATTGGAAGACATGGAAGAGAACAAAGGCAGAACCATCGGAACCACGGAGAAATAAGTCGAAGTTGGCCTGCAGTTTAACACGAGATTTTTAACCCGCCACTCACCCATTTTCTTACTTACTTGTAATGTAATGCAGCCAAAAATAAAGAAAGAAGTTCAAAAAACGTGTAAAACTTATTCGGAGCGACATAGCCTCACACAAGTCGCAACAGAAATATATCAATATTTCGAAAAATCTTTCTTTACTGCCTTGCTAATAAAGGAATGTTTTTCGTTGGAAAACTAAAGCCAGAATTTTACACTACGGACTTTCCATCCACGTCAGGGTGATCTATATGAAAATAATATATTTCATCAACGGCTACAGTGGGTACGAGTTATAAATTTTGAAACCAATTCGCAGACACTAAAACACCATTTTCTTCAACAAATTTCGTTTGGAAAACCTTCAATTCCCCAATGATCAGCGTATAGTCGTGTGAAAATAGGACCTTAAAAATGTACATACAAATGTGGACCGCCCTAATGTACACACAGTTGCGGCAAAAAAATAGCACCATTGTGTAGACAGTTCTTCTTTGTGCTATAATATGGCCATTTTTTGCAATATTTACAACCTCTTTTTAAAAGTAAGTAGGGTTACATATCTAGTAACTAACAATGCAAACGGTTTTTGCAACTAAGGAACATTTATAAAGAAAGTAGCAAAATTTTGCGGCAACAAAAATAGTTCAGTTGTTCAGAGCTGTTTGTTGTTCTTTCGTTTTGTTGTATTAAGAATAAAAACTACTAAGAGATAATGAATAAAATATTGTTCCCAATGGGTCTTAGAAACCCTGTTATGAGAAAATAGAAGGACATTGTAACGAACTCTTTTTTATGGTCTGCTCGCTACGAGATTCGTGCGGCTAGCTCAGTATATTGTGTGTTCGTCCCACCAAATTTATATTAACGTGACCGTCCAGTAGCCCAGTGAGAAAGCACAGAATTCACGGGTTCGTATTGGGTTTTAGTGCGGGTATATTATTACAAGTGTCTTAGTCGCTTGGTTGGCCTTGACTCGTTGCTTGTGACCTTCGGTGCTTCCGACGGTCCTGGATGACTCGACGACCTCTCGCCTTGACGACTCGGTGCTCCAGTCCTGTAGCTCCCTGAAGATACTCGCAGCTCCCCGAAGATCCTCGCCGCTCCCTGACGATCCCCGCAGCTCCCTGAAGACGCTCGCTCGCTGCTCACTTGTCACGCGTGGCTTGGTGACTGCTGGTAACGACTCGGAATCGCGAGGGGTATCGGCCGTACGGGCTTAGGGAAGCGTCACCGTTCTCAGACTAGGGTGAACAGAAGCTGCGCTCTCCAGGATCGCTCCTTTCGACACACCGCCGCCTGTCCGTTGCTCTGTCCCGGATGGTCCCACTGGGTTTCTGCTCAGCCCGCGCGGACAGTCAAGGCGGAACGCCAGGAAGCTGCCTCGCGCCTTACTTCGCTTTCACGCCTAGTGTAAACGAACGTTCCACCCTAGCCTCACCCTTTTGCCTTTTGTCCGGGACGTTTCCGTGTGGCTTTTGGTACTCGGGGTTCGGGCACGCCGCTCCGGGACCTCGCAAGTCGAATCCGTAGGGCTCTCCTGGATAATTCCACTCGAGACCGTACCGATCGACCGCTCTCCCTTCTGGCTTGTTATACTCGTGGTTCGGGCACGCCGCTCCGGGACCTCGCAAGTCGAATCCGTAGGGCTCTCCTGGACAATTCCACTCGAGACCTTACCGATCGACCGCTCTCCCTTCTGGCTTGTTATACTCTTTCCAGGCGTAACGCCAGGACTTTGTGGACAGGGTTAATCGACCGCCTTGACCTAGCCGTGTGATGCCCTCTGGATCTCAGCTACCTGCGTCTCAATTCGGAGATTCCTGGTATCCCAATCCCGAACGTCTCGACGTAGCAATCTCGCTCCTTGTAGGCTCTCACGGCGCTGCTTCTCTGGCGACTCGACTTGCTGCTGCTCCCTTGTAGATTATCTGGTTGTTTGATTGTTCACTTTGGTATCTGAGTGATCTTGACGGTTTGACTCCTTGTGATCGACTGATCCAGCTGCCAGCGCTCCGCGGCCTTATATAGGGCCTCCGGGAACCGTTATTTCCCTTTTGCGCACGGCCCGCTGGATCTCTCCACTCTGGGTCCAAAGTCCGTGCCTCCTGGATGACCCACTTGTCGTTCCCGTACCGCTTCCAATCGATGCTCCGCCCACTGCTGCCATCCCGCTGATTCCCGTGATGCTTGTGGCACGCCTGTGTGCCGCTCCACCGCCGAGATGTGGGAGAGTCCAAAGTCCGGTGGAGTCCCGTTACCCCCTTTTGCATACGGCACTCTTGCTCTGCCCGCGAAGTCTCCATTCTCTCTCGATCTCCATCCTTGGTCTCCAATCTCTCTCGCTCTCCTTCATTGGTCTCCAAACTCTCTCGCTCTCCTTCGTTGGTCTCCAAACTCTCTCGATCTCCACCCTTGGTCACCAAACTCTCTCGTTCTCCTCGCCGTGCCGTTACTACGCGAATTCGCCGCGTATCTGGTAAGCGGCCGGCCATCTGCTGCTGCTTCTATTTGTGGGGAGTTATTCAACTCCTCACATTCCCCCCTTACTTCGGGAAACATTTAAGACTGGTTCCTACTCTCCGGCGTTTCCTTGCTTATCCCAGCCTTCGAGTCCTTGTGATTCCCGCGGCGCTCCCTCGTTGCTCCCTCGATGCTCCCTCGACGCTCTTAACTCCGTTGAGTTCCTACAGCGCTGGTCATCCTCCTCGTAGCAACTTGAATCTCCCGCGCCGATATTCTCCCTGACTCCACTGGGACATCGATACTCGTGGGCTATCGATCCCCAGCTCGCTGCTCATTGCTGCGTTCTACTCCTTTTATTGGATCCTCCGCCTGGTCACACCATTCGTGCGTGATCGATGTTTATTCGCATATCGATACCCACGGTGCCACCTGCTAGTTGCGATATTTCCACCTTGGCCGATATTGCCATTTTCGTGTGCCCATCGATCGCACTATCGTCCAGTGCCAATCGATCGCCTATCGAGGCGCCCCCTTCCCTGGCTCATGGTGATTTTGCAACTTCCTCACTCCTTTCTATTTCATCCTTTCTCTCTCCACACGACCTCTCTCGCCTCTCGTCTCTCTCTCTCGCCCTTCAATCGTCCTCCGCCGGCTGAGCCTGGCTTCACGCTGGCAACACTCGAGAGCTGGTGTGGAGAGGACTTCGCATTTGCTTCGCTGCAGGTGAGTATTTTGGTGTCGTTTGGCTGCTTCCTGTATTAACCCAGTATGAATTTCAGGATGCTGGAGCTGCCATGTATGCCCCTTCCTTCTGGCCCCTGTTTCAGCCGCGTTTCCCGTTTATGCCGGTTTTCAAACTCCGTTTTGTTCATTTTATTCAAATTTTATTTCGTGATCCGCCAGCCTTTTGAAGAAGTCTCTCGGCAGAAAGTATGTGTGGAAACTATCTATGAACTCCGCCCAGGTTTTCCATTGTTTGTTGTTGGCGATATACCACTTCAAAGCCTTTCCCTTAAGCAATTCCGGCATCGCTCGGGGAATCATGTCTAACTCCAAGCCGTATGTGTTGCGGACCATTCTACCTGCTCCAGGAACTCGAACGGTTTTTCCGCCCCGTCGAGCCTGAA
Source organism: Drosophila suzukii (assembly GCF_043229965.1). NCBI lineage: Eukaryota > Metazoa > Arthropoda > Insecta > Diptera > Drosophilidae > Drosophila > Drosophila suzukii. Next base: position 15,347,293 of record NW_027255896.1, on the reverse strand, counting down.
CGACCATTCGCGGACCTGTTTGGCGATCCTTGCATAGTCTGACTGACTGGGTCTCGAGATCAGCGCTGTTATTGTCCTGTCTTGGCTTGACTCTCTTCTGTTTGCCTCTTTTTGTAAGTTGTCAACACACAGGCTTGCCACTAGGTTTTGGTATTCGTTTGGCTGCTTCCTGCATTAACCCAATTTGAATTTCAGGATGCCGGAGCTGCCATGTATTAACCTTTCTTCTGGCCCCTGTTTCAGCCGCGCTTCCCTTCCTATGCCGCTTTCAAACTTTGTTTCGTTTTCTTTTCTTTTTATACTTTATTTGGCTGCTCCTCAAACACTCTCGTGCCCGCGAGCCCCAACCGGACTCGGAACGCGCGCCCCTCTATCCATACGCGCACGCTGCGCCTGCCGCCCAGGATGCGGGCCTCTTTCACCGCCGGTGCCTCCACGATCCCTTCGAGCCACTCGTGCTCCGCGATCTCTCGCCATCGCTGACTCTCCGGCGCCGACATCATCCTCATCAACTTTGGTCTCAGGCCGTTTGTTGCTGCTGATACCGGTGTCGTCGGTCCGGTGCTCGGTGTCGGTGGTGTCCATGGCTCCAGTCTGCCGCGGGCTCACCCGGGGACCACCCTCCTCTCAGATTCGGGGCTCCTCCGTCGCCGCCGTCTCCTCCGGGGGTCCCTCCGGCCAGGTCCAGACGACCGTCTGCTGCCGCCACCTTACCCCTTACCCCTTCGGCCACGAACGTCTGGGTACTGTGGTTCACGTGGGCCGCTGGTATGTCCGTCCGGATGTGTTGTCCCATCGGGTTCCCTGGCTGTTGCTGCGCCGGATCGGGTTGTTGCTGCTGGCCTCGCTCGCGTTGTGGCTGCTGTTGTCGCTCAGGCTGCTGCAGCGGGGTTGACTGCTCGAACCTTGGCGTGGGTTTTCTTGCTGGCGTCCAATGCGGTGATACCTCGTACCGCGGCGTTGGTGAGATTTCGGGCAGCCACCGTGGAGGTGAGGGCGCCCAGTCTTCTGCGACTTCTGGTGGCGGGATGCAGTGCTCGGGCGCATACCTCGGTGTGGGTGGGTACTCCGGGTTCTCCCACAGCTGCTGCTCATCCTCCTCCGGCCGTCCCTTCAACCGCCGCTCCTCGCTCCGCCGTCGCGCCTCGCACTTCCGGCGATACTCCAACGTAGCCGCTACCACAGACTTGGCATGGCTACCGGGAGCCTGCTGGTCCTGGGGCGGCTCCTCGATGGCCCATTCGACCTCCGCCGCGCCAGTCGGAATGCGGCCGTCGGCCCGGTTGGCAGCTCTGCGAAGCCGCCATCGCCGTTGCTCCACCCGCGGGTCCTCCACCAACTCGACGTCGCTGTCGGAGCTGATAACCGGCTCGGGGACGCCCCGCCCGGAGATCCGCTGCGAGGTTCGGGTAGGCCGGGCTGCCGGCCATCCTTGCCCCGGGCTAGATCCTCCGGACGGCTGGTGGGCAGCCATCATCTTGCGCGCTTCGCTCCTCGTTACACGTGTGCTCATGATGCTCGTTGATTTTGATTGTTCAGCTGGAGCCTGGGCTCCCTTTAACGACACCTCGGTTCCGAGCCTTCCTCTTTGCTCAATCCCGCTATTTCCATCGGCCTCTCCTTCTTACTACCCAGATCTACAGTACAGCTCTCTGCTCTGTGCCGTCTTCCCCCTTCCTTCGGCAGACCTTTGATGCGTGTTTTTTTTCTTTCCTCCGATCAGTCCCAATCGAGACCTTAGACGCTCTGGTTCGCTCCCTTTGTGTTCTTAACGTTCTCCTGATGTCCTTTATGTGTTTCATTGCGCCTTTGTAGATGCCCTGTAGTATCCTTGGGGTCGGTTTGTAGTATCCCTTTCGAATCCTTGGAGGTATCCTTGGAATTTGTTCGTAGTATCCTTTGGGAATCCTTGCAGGTATCCTTGGACTCTTTCCGTAGTACCCTTTGGGAATCCTTGGACGTATCCTTTGACTCCTTTCGTAGTATCCTTTGGGCATCCTTGGAGGTATCCTTGGGATCCTTGCGTAGTATCCTTTGGTCATCCTTGGAGGTATCCTTGGACTCCTTTCGTAGTATCCTTTGGGCATCCTTGGAGGTATCCTTGGACTCCTTTCGTAGTATCCTTTGGGCATTCTTGGGGGTATCCTTGGACTCCTTTCGTAGTATCCTTTGGGCATCCTTGGAGGTATCCTTGGGATCCTTTCGTAGTATCCTTTGGTCATCCTTGGAGGTATCCTTGGACTCCTTTCGTAGTATCCTTTGGGCATCCTTGGAGGTATCCTTGGAATCCTTTCGTAGTATCCTTTGGTCATCCTTGGAGGTATCCTTGGACTCCTTTCGTAGTATCCTTTGGGCATCCTTAAAGGTATCCTTGGACTTTTAATGTTGTTTTGCATCTGTTGTGTCTGCTTGCTGTAGCCGCTCGCTTGTGTTTTCCGTTTATTGCTGTTTCAGCTCGCTTACGTGGATGGTCCGCTCTTTCTTTATGTTTATGTGTCGTATTTTTCAGATTACTGGTGACGCAAAACCTATGACTTGGTAAGGTCCGTCGTATCTTGGGGCCAATTTTGCTGCGAACCCCTCGGCCGCTTTTGATAAGTGGTGTTCCTTGGCCCACACGACGTCACCCACCTTTGGCGTCCATTGCCTCCTCCTTAGGTTATAATGCCTAGCCTGGTCCTGGGATGCTTTCTCCAGGTTCCGCCTTACAATCTCGAAGATTTCCCTGAGTTTGTTTGCATTCTCTTCCGGGGTCTCTGTCGGTCGTCCGGTCCCTACGGTTTCTCTGTCGTATAGGGCGCTCGGTAGTCTTGGTTCTCTGCCTTGGGTGATGAACGACGGTGTGTAACCTGTGGATTCTGAAACGCTCGTGTTTACTGCCAGCATGATTTCTGGCCATTTTTCGTCCCAGTTTCTTTGGTTCTGCCCTGCGAACTGCGCAATCATTGTTTTCACCGTCCTATTGGCTCTCTCAGTCGGGTTCTCCTGTGGGGTGTATGGAGCTGTGAACTGTTGCCTGGCTCCCATTTCGGCCAGGAAACTCTTGAAAGTTTTGCTGGTAAACTGGACTCCGTTGTCCGTTATGACTATTTTGGGGACCCCATACCTCGCGATTATGCGTTCTTTAAAAGCTTTCTTTAGGGACTCGGCCGTCGCGCTTCGCAGCGGCACCAACTCAGTCCACTTGGAGAACCGGTCTATCAATACCAGCAGCATTTGGTTGCCGTGCTTCGAACGCGGCAGGGGTCCGACGAAGTCCGCACATACCGTAGCCCATGGTTCCTCTAGCACCTGCGTCAGCACTTTCCTAGCCATTTGCACCTGATTCTGCTTAAATCTCATGCAAGTCTCGCATCCTCGCACGTGGGCGTCTCTGTGCATTCCTGGCCAGTAGTACCGGGCTGCCAGACGTGTTATTGTCTTTCGGCTTCCTACATGGCCAGCCGCCGGTGAGTCGTGGTTCTCCTTCAGCACCGTTTCCCGTAGAGCTTTCGGGACGCACATCTTCCATGTTTCAACATCTTCGCTGCCCTCTCCATGAGGTATATTCCTGTACAGGGTGTTACCCTCCATCACGTAGTCCGGATACTTTTGCGGCTGGGTCCTTATCTTTTCGCGCATTTCCAGAATCCAGCTGCATGCTGCAGAAGCTTCCGCCGCCGACGTCTCCTTGATCCCTCGAAGCGTTTCCGGCAGTGGCTGCCTTGACAAAGCGTCTGCCACCACGTTGATTTGCCCTTTCCTGTACGCTATTTCGAAGTCCTACTGCTGCAACTCCAGGGCCCATCTGGCGATCCTCCCTGAAGGGCTCTCTATGCTGTTGAGCCACTTCAGTGCCATGTGGTCGGTTACTACTTTAAAGTGGTAACCTTCCAGATACGGCTTGAGCTTTCGGATTGCCCAGACGATTGCCAAGCACTCCTTCTCGGTCGTTGAGTAATTCTTCTCAGCGCCGTTGAGCGTTCGGCTTGAGTAAGAGATTACCTTTTCGCCTCGTTCAGTTTCCTGGGTCAAGATTGCCCCGATGCCGTAGTCGCTTGCGTCAGTTTGCAAGATGAATGGTTTGTCGAAGTCCGGGCATGCCAGTACGGGGTCTGCGACGAGTCTTGCCTTCACCTCTTCGAACGCCGTCTGATGTTCCTGTGTCCACACCCATTTATTGCCCTGGCGTAGCAGATCGTTGACAGGTTTGACTATTTTTGCGAAGTCAGGTACAAACCGGCGGTACCATGATGCTACGCCCAGGTACTGTCGAAGCTCTCTTACTGTCGATGGTGGTTCTAGTTCGGCGATGGCTGCTACCTTTTCCGATGACCGAGATATAACAGCTCTTTCTTGAAAAATTGGCACTTCTCCGGGTTTAATCTCAGATTTGCCTCTTTTAGTCGTCGGAACACTTCCTTTAGGTTGGCCTTGTGTTCTTCCAGCGAGCGCCCGATCACTATGATGTCGTCCTGGTAAGCAATTGCGTGCGGCGACATTTCGGGGCCGATCACCCGGTCCAGCACCCGTTGAAAGGTCGCAGACCCCGAGAATAAACCTTTCCCCGGCACTGTAAACGCCGTAAACTGCCTGCTGTCCGCTTTCAGTCGGATTTGCCAGTACCCATCCTTTAGGTCCAAGGTGCTGATGTACCGTGCTTCCCTCAGTTGGTCGGGAATATAATTTATTCGGGGCATCGGGTAAGCATCCTTTACAGATTTGGCGTTTATTTGCATAAAGTCGACGCACAGTCTCCATTTGCCCGTCTTTTTCCTAACCATCACGATGGGAGAACTGTATGGGCTTGTTGAGTGTTCTATGTATCCCATTTGGAGAAGCTCGTCCACCTTCGCATTGATCTCCCCTTGAATTTTCGGATTCTTGGGATAGTATCGCTGCTTTATTGGTTTGTCGTCTTTCATCGTGATCTGATGCTCTGCCATGTTTGATGTTCCCTTCATGCTGCTGAAAGTCGATAGCTCTGCCTCCTGGAATTTCGTCGTGTCGTCATCTTCGCTTGTCCGTTGTACGACTGCCACCGACAACTTTTCCTCGAGCCATCCCTTGTGACGATTCCTGGCCGGTATTATCACTTCGTGTCCAGCGCACTTAATTTCGGTACCGACTTGTGTTAGAAAATTCCATCCCAACACCAATGAATCCACTACCCCTGGTAGTATCAGCAGGCTCATGCTCAGTCGCTTGTTCCCGAACGCGATTTCTACCTCCAGCTGCTCATCGATTCCGCCACATCTTCCGTCTGCCAACCTAACTTGCCGTCGTATCCTCGTAATCTTTCCGAGGGCAGCCAGGTCGTCCGCCAGCTCTTTGCTTAAAAAGCTTGCTGTTGCCCCGGTGTCGATTGTGGCCTTGTATGTGCCCTCACCAATCGTCACCGCTGCGGACATTTGCTGCTCCTATTCGATCAGCTTTCCTGTTAGTTTAGAGAGGTAGCATCTTGCGACCCCCGCTCGCCTCTCTGCGGCTGGCAGCCTGCTGGCAGCATTCGACGCTCCTGACACCTACTCTCCCGCACACCCAGCAGAACAACAAGCGTTGGTGCCTACACCCCCGCACCCAGTGTCCATGACCATGGGGGTCTGTGATGTGTGTCGTTTCACGAGGCCTTTGTGTTGTATTTGGTGGCCTCCAAACAGTGTTTGCTGGCTGCATCTGTTGCTGTTGTGGTGGTGTCCATTGGCCTCCGCGTGGTGCTTCTGTTGCCTGCTGTGGCGGTTAGGTGGCGACCATTTGTCATTTCCCCTTGACTCCTGGGTTCCTGTCTCTTCGCATCTACTGCATGTTACCTGCGTTGGTGATGCCGACTTGGTCTTTTTGGGGATTTTTTTCTTGCGCGAACTCTTCCCGCTCCTTTTCGAGTTCTTCATACTCATCTGCTAATATCATCAGCGTGTCCAGGTCCGACACTTTGTACGCCCTTAGGAAGATCCTTAGACTTGGGGTGCAGTTTTCCTTGATGACCCTTCGGGTATCTTTCGCGAAATAATTAATTCCATCATCTGCATGTCGATCATGTAGTCTCTGAACGACTCGCTGAAGCCCTGCTTCCGTTGTCTGACGTGATCCGCCAGCTTTTTGAAGAAGTCTCTTGGCAGAAAGTATTTGTGGAATCTATCTATGATCTCCGCCCAGGTTTTCCATTGTTTGTTGTTGGCGATAAACCACTTCAAAGCCTTTCCCTTAAGCAATTCCGGCATCGCTCGGGGAATCATGTCTAACTCCAAGCCGTATGTGTTTGCGGACCATTCCACCTGCTCCAGGAACTCGAACGGTTTTTCCGCCCCGTCGAGCCTGAACGACCATTCGCGGACCTGTTTGGCGATCCTTGCATAGTCTGACTGACTGGGTCTCGAGATCAGCGCTGTTATTGTCCTGTCTTGGCTTGACTCTCTCCTGTTTGCCTCTTTTTGTAAGTTGTCAACGCACAGGCTTGCCACTAGGTTTTGGTATTCGTTTGGCTGCTTCCTGCATTAACCCAATTTGAATTTCAGGATGCCGGAGCTGCCATGTATTAACCTTTCTTCTGGCCCCTGTTTCAGCCGCGCTTCCCTTCCTATGCCGGTTTCAAACTTTGTTTCGTTTTCTTTTCTTTTTATACTTTATTTGGCTGCTCCTCAAACACTCTCGTGCCCACGAGCCCCAACCTGACTCGGAACGCGCGCCCCTCTATCCATACGCGCACGCTGCGCCTGCCGCCCAGGATGCGGGCCTCTTTCACCGCCTGTGCCTCCACGATCCCTTCGAGCCACTCGTGCTCCGCGATCTCTCGCCATCGCTGACTCTCCGGCGCCGACATCATCCTCACCAACTTTGGCCTCAGGCCGCTTGTTGCTGCGGTCTGCCGCGGGCTCACCCGGGGACCACCTTCCTCTCAGATTCGGGTCTCCTCCGTCGCCGCCGTCTCCTCCGGGGGTCCCTCCGGCCAGGTCCAGACGACCGTCTGCTGCCGCCACCTTACCCCTTACCCCTTCGGCCACGAACGTCCGGGTACTGTGGCTCACGTGGGCCGCTGGTATGTCCGTCCGGATGTGTTGTCCCATCGGGTTCCCTGGCTGTTGCTGCGCCGGATCGGGTTGTTGCTGCTGGCCTCGCTCGCGTTGTGGCTGCTGTTGTCGCTCAGGCTGCTGCAGCGGGGTTGACTGCTCGAACCTTGGCGTGGGTTTTCTTGCTGGCGTCCACTGCGGTGATCCCTCGTACCGCGGCGTTGGTGATATTTCGGGCAGCCACCGCGGAGGTGAGGGCGCCCAGTCTTCTGCGACTTCTGGTGGCGGGATGCAGTGCTCGGGCGCATACCTCGGTGTGGGTGGGTACTCCGGGTTCTCCCACAGCTGCTGCTCATCCTCCTCGGCCGTCCGCAGTTGGGCCTGCCACTGCGGCGATTCCTCCATCTCCTTCAACCGCCGCTCCTCGCTCCGCCGTCGCGCCTCGCACTTCCGGCGATACTCCAACGTAGCCGCTACCACAGACTTGGTATGGCTACCGGGAGCCTGCTGGTCCTGGGGCGGCTTCTCGATGGCCCATTCGACCTCCGCCGCGCCAGTCGGAATGCGGCCGTCGGCCCGGTTGACAGCTCTGCGAAGCCGCCATCGCCGCTGCTCCTCCCGCGGGTCTTCCACCAACTCGACGTCGCTGTCGTGGTTTTTCTTTTCTCAAATCAGTCCCAATCGAGTCTTTGGAGGCTCTGGTTCGCTCCCTTTGTGCTCTTGACGTTCTCCTGATGTCCTTTATGTATTTCATTGCACCTTTGCAGTTGCCTTGTAGTATCCTTGGAGTTTACTTGGATTTATCTTATCGTGTCCTAGTAGATATTTCTAGTATCCTTGGCGAGGCCCTGGAGTTATCCTTGGAGTCACTTCGTAGTATCCCTTTCGAATCCTTGGAGGTTTCCTTGGAGTGTTTTCGTGGTATCCTTTGAGAATCCTTGGAGATATCCTTGGACTTTTTTCGTTGTATCCTTTGAGGATCCTTGGAGATATCCTTGGACTCTTTTCGTTGCATCCTTTGAGGATCCTTGGAGATATCCTTGGACCCTTTTTTTTTGTAGAATCCTTTTAGTATCCTTGAATATATCCTTGGACTCTTTTCGTAGTATCCTTTGAGAATCCTTGGACTCTTTTCGTTGCATCCCTTGAGGATACTTGGAGGTATCCTGGGGACTCTTTTCGTTGTATCTGTTTGTGCCTAACCGAAGTAGACACTTCCGGGTCACACCGCGGGACAAGGGGGTAATGAGCACTTGACGGTGGCACGGGGACGCTTTGCTGGCAGGACGATCGCGTCGCGGCAATGGTAACGATGGTTACTGCGATGCCGGACCACAGGCGATGCGGAACTGCGCTGAGGTTGAGCTAACGTAGGTTAGGTGCTAGTGGAGATAGTGTGTTACGAGCCCTTTTCCGAGAGGTAGGAAGTAGAACCGCGGAGTTATGAGATGCGTTGATAACTGATTTATTCTTCATTTGGAACATGTTTATATACTACTTGGAATACGGAAGTTTAGTGTAATGATTAGTGAAGTAAGCTATATTCTAAAGTAGGTAGGTAGGTCAGGGAGTTTTGATAATGGTAGCAGTTTGTGTAGTTGGCTCGGCAGACACTGAAAAATGTGCTGACTGCATTAGCGGGTCAGTGTGCCGTTGAGTCGGTGAGACGGTGAGTTAGTGAGACATATAATATGCTGATCAGCAATTCTTTTATGCAGTGGGTGCTACTGAGCACCTGGTACTGTTCCCAACTTGGCTACTGCTTGATTTGTTGGGTGTGGTCATGTTGGGTACGAACAGTATCCTTTGAGGATCCTTGGAGATATTCTTGGACTTTTTTTCGTTGTATCCTTTGAGTCCTTGGAGATATCCTTTGACTTTCAATGTTGTTTTTCGTCAACCCCGTTGGCGTCCATTGCCTCCTCCTTAGGTTATAACGCCTAGCCTGATCCTAGGATGCTTTCTCCAGATTCCGCCTTACAATCTCGAAGATTTCTCTGAGTTTGTTGGCCTTCTCCTCCGGGGTCTCAGTCGGTCGTCCGGTCCCTATGGCCTCTCTGCCGTATAGGGCGCTCGGTAGTCTTGGTTCTCTGCATTGGTTAATGAACGACGGTGTGTAATCTGTGGATTCTGAAACGCTCGTGTTTACTGCCAGCATAATTTCCGGCCAGCATTTTTCGTCCCAGTTTCTTTGGTTCTGCCATGCGAACTACGCTATCATTGTCTTCACCGTCCTGTTTGCTCTCTCAGTCGGGTTTTCTTGTGGGGTGTACGGAGCTGTGAACTGTTGCTTGGTTCCCATTTCGGCCAGGAAACTCTTGAAAATTTTGCTGGCAAACTGTACTCCGTTGTCCGTTATAACTATTTTGGGGACCCCATACCTCGCGATTATGCGTTCTTTAAAAGCTTTCTTTAGCGACTCGGCCGTCGCGCTTCGCAGCGGCACCAACTCAGTCCACTTGGAGAACCGGTCTATCAATACCAGCAGCATTTGGTTGCCGTGCTTCGAACGCGGCAGGGGTCCGACGAAGTCCGCACATACCGTAGCCCATGGTTCCTCTAGCACCTGCGTCAGCACTTTCCTAGCCATTTGCACCTGATTCTGCTTAAATCTCATGCAAGTCTCGCATCCTCGCACGTGGGCGTCTCTGTGCATTCCTGGCCAGTAATACCGGGCTGCCAGACGTGCTATTGTCTTTCGGCTTCCTACATGGCCAGCCGCCGGTGAGTCGTGGTTCTCCTTCAGCACCGTTTCCCGTAGAGCTTTCGGGACGCACATCTTCCATGTTTCAACATCTTCGCTGCCCGCTCTATGAGGTATATTCCTGTACAGGGTGTTACCCTCCATTACGTAGTCCGGATACTTTTGCGGCTGGGTCCTTATATTTTCGCGCATTTCCAGAATCCAGCTGCATGCTGCAGAAGCTTCCGCCGCCGACGTCTCCTTGATCCCTCGAAGCGTTTCCGGCAGTGGCTGCCTTGACAAAGCGTCTGCCACCACGTTGAGTTGCCCTTTCCTGTACGCTATTTCGAAGTCGTACTGCTGCAACTCCAAGACCCATCTGGTGATCCTCCCTGAAGGGCTCTCTTTGCTGTTGAGCCACTTCAGCGCCATGTGGTCGGTTACGGTCAGATACGGCTTGAGCTTTCGGATTGCCCAGACGATTGCCAAGCACTCCTTCTCGGTCGTTGAGTAATTCTTCTCAGCGCCGTTGAGCGTTCGGCTTGAGTAAGAGATTACCTTTTCGCCTCGTTCAGTTTCCTGGGTCAAGATTGCCCCGATGCCGTAGTCGCTTGCGTCAGTTTGCAAGATGAATGGTTTGTCGAAGTCCGGGCATGCCAGTACGGGGTCTGCGACGAGTCTTGCCTTCACCCTTTCGAAAGCCAACTGATGTTCCTGTGTCCACACACATTTAGTGCCCTTGCGTAGCAGATCGTTGAGAGGTTTGACTATTTTTGCGAAGTCAGGTACAAACCGGCGGTACCATGATGCTACGCCCAGGTACTGTCGAAGCTCTCTTACTGTCGATGGTGGTTCTAGTTCGGCGATGGCTGCTACCTTTTCCGGATCCGTGCCTATTCCTTCGCTAGTCACTCGATGACCGAGATATAACAGCTCTTTCTTGAAAAATTGGCACTTCTCCGGGTTTAATCTCAGATTTGCCTCTTTTAGTCGTCGGAACACTTCCTTTAGGTTGGCCTTGTGTTCTTCCAGCGAGCGCCCGATCACTATGATGTCGTCCTGGTAAGCAAATGCGTGCGGCGACATTTCAGGGCCTATCACCCGGTCCAGCACCCGTTAAAAGGTCGCAGACGCCGAATGAAGTCCGAATGGCATTACTTTCCATTGGAATAAACCTTTCCCCGGCACTATAAACGCCGTAAACTGCCTGCTGTCCGCTTTCAGTGGGATTTGCCAGTACCCATCCTTTAGGTCCAAGCTGCTGATGTACCGTGCTTCCCTCAGTTGGTCGGGAATATAATTTATTCGGGGCATCGGGTAGGCATCCTTTACAGATTTGGCGTTTATTTGCATAAAGTCGACGCACAGTCTCCATTTGCCCGTCTTTTTCCTAACCATCACGATGGGAGAACTGTATGGGCTTGTTGAGTGTTCTATGTATCCCATTTGGAGAAGCTCGTCCACCTTCGCATTGATCTCCCCTTGAACTTTCGGATTCTTGGGATAGTATCGCTGCTTTATTGGTTTGTCGTCTTTCATCGTGATCTGATGCTCTGCCATGTTTGATGCTCCCTTCATGCCGCTGAAAGTCGATAGCTCTGCCTCCAGGAATTTCGTCGTGTCGTCATCTTCGCTTGTCCGTTGTACGACTGCCACCGACAACATTTCCTCGAGCCATCCCTTGTGACGATTCCTGGCCGGTATTTTCACTTCGTGTCCAGCGCATCGGTACCGACTTGTGTTAGAAAATTCCATCCCAACACCAATGAATCCACTACCCCTGGTAGTATCAGCAGGCTCATGCTCAGTCGCTTGTTCCCGAACGCGATTTCTACCTCCAGCTGCTCATCGATTCCGCCACATCTTCCGTCTGCCAACCTAACTTGCCGTCGTATCCTCGCAATCTTTCCGAGGGCAGCCAGGTCGCCCGCCAGCTCTTTGCTTATAAAGCTTGCTGTTGCCCCGGTGTCGATTGTGGCCTTGTATGTGCCCTCACCAATCGTCACCGCTGCGGACATTTGCTGCTCCTATTCGATCAGCTTTCCTGTTAGTTTGGAGAGGTAGCATCTTGCGACCCCCGCTCGCCTCTCTGCGGCTGGCAGCCTGCTGGCAGCATTCGACGCTCCTGACACCTACTCTCCCGCACACCCAGCAGAACAACAAGCGTTGGTGCCTACACCCCCGCACCCAGTGTCCATGACCATGGGGGTCTGTGATGTGTGTCGTTTCACGAGGCCTTTGTGTTGTATTTGGTGGCCTCCAAACAGTGTTTGCTGGCTGCATCTGTTGCTGTTGTGGTGGTGTCCATTGGCCTCCGCGTGGTGCTTCTGTTGCCTGCTGTGGCGGTTAGGTGGCGACCATTGGTCGTTTCGCCTTGACTCCTGGGTTCCTGTCTCTTCGCATCTACTGCATGTTACCTGCGTTGGTGATGCCGACTTGGTCTTTTTGGGGATTTTTTTCTTGCGCGAACGCTTCCCGCTCCTTTTCGAGTTCTTCATACTCATCTGCTAATATCATCAGCGTGTCCAGGTCCGACACTTTGTACGCCCTTAGGAAGATCCTTTGACTTGGGGTGCAGTTTTCCTTGATGATTCTTCGGGTATCTTTCGCGAAATAATTAATTCCATCATCTGCATGTCGATCATGTAGTTTCTGAACGACTCGCTGAAGCCCTGCTTCCGTTGTCTGACGTGATCCGCCAGCCTTTTGAAGAAGTCTCTCGGCAGAAAGTATTTGTGGAAACTATCTATGATCTCCGCCCAGGTTTTCCATTGTTTGTTGTTGGCGATTATCTCCTTTTTGCCTCCTTTTGTAGGTTGTCAACGCTGAGGCTTGCCATTAAGTTGTCCCCTTCGACGTTCGTTAACGTGATGCTGGGGCCGGCTTTGTCGTGGTATGTAGCTTCCAAATCGGCCCAGATGTTGTGGGTCATTATCCGTTTCTGAGTAATACTCGGATAATGCTTTTCTCATGTCCTCTAATCTGCCGTCCAGGGTGACATTAAGCCTCTGTGCGACATTGGCGAAATCCTCCTTTTTAAGCCGCTAGATCCACTTCTTCCCCATTCTGTTTAAATTGCTTTCACTGCCGGGACAATCACGTTGGGCGCCAGATGTAACGAACTCTTTTTTATGGTCTGCTCGCTACGAGATTCGTGCGGCTAGCTCAGTATATTGTGTGTTCGTCCCACCAAATTTATATTAACGGGACCGCCCAGTAGCCCAGTGAGAAAGCACAGAATTCACGGGTTCGTATTGGGTTTTATTGCGGGTATATTATTACAAGTGTCTTAGTCGCTTGGTTGGCCTTGACTCGTTGCTTGTGACCTTCGGTGCTTCCGACGGTCCTGGATGACTCGACGACCTCTCGCCTTGATGACTCGGTGCTCCCTGAAGATACTCGCAGCTCCCTGAAGATCCTCGCCGCTCCCTGAAGATCCTCGCAGCTCCCTGAAGACGCTCGCTCGCTGCTCACTTGTCACGCGTGACTTGGTGACTGCTGGTAACGACTCGGAATCGCGAGGGGTATCGGCCGTACGGGCTTAGGGAAGCGTCACCGTTCTCAGACTAGGGTGAACAGAAGCTGCGCTCTCCAGGATCGCTCCTTTCGACACACCGCCGCCTGTCCCTTGCTCTGTCCCGGATGGTCCCACTGGGTTTCTGCTCAGCCCGCGCGGACAGTCAAGGCGGAACGTCAGGAAGCTGCCTCGCGCCTTACTTCGCTTCCACGCCTAGTGTAAACGAACGTTCCACCCTAGCCTCACCCTTTTGCCTTTTGTCCGGGACGTTTCCGTGTGGCTTTTGGTACTCGGGGTTCGGGCACGCCGCTCCGGGACCTCGCAAGTCGAATCCGTAGGGCTCTCCTGGATAATTCCACTTGAGACCGTACCGATCGACCGCTCTCCCTTCTGGCTTGTTATACTCGTGGTTCGGGCACGCCGCTCCGGGACCTCGCAAGTCGAATCCGTAGGGCTCTCCTGGACAATTCCACTCGAGACCTTACCGATCGACCGCTCTCCCTTCTGGCTTGTTATACTCTTTCCAGGCGTAACGCCAGGACTTTGTGGACAGGGTTAATCGACCGCCTTGACCTAGCCGTGTGATGCCCTCTGGATCTCAGCTACCTGCGTCTCAATTCGGAGATTCCTGGTACCCCAATCCCGAACGTCTCGACGTAGCAATCTCGCTCCTTGTAGGCTCCCACGGCGCTGCTTCTCTGGCGACTCGACTTGCTGCTGCTCCCTTGTAGATTATATGGTTGTTTGGTTGTTCACTTTGGTATCTGAGTGATCTTGACGGTTTGACTCCTTGTGATCGACTGATCCAGCTGCCAGCGCTCTGCGGCCTTATATAGGGCCTCCGGGAACCGTTATTTCCCTTTTGCGCACGGCCCGCTGGATCTCTCCACTCTGGGTCCAAAGTCCGTGCCTCCTGGATGACCCACTTGTCGTTCCCGTACCGCTTCCAATCGATGCTCCGCCTACTGCTGCCATCCCGCTGATTGCCGTGATGCTGGCACGCCTGTGTGCCGCTCCACCGCCAAGATGTGGCACTTCCTCTCCCGGTCCAAAGTTCACGGGAGAGTCCAAAGTCCGGTGGAGTCCCGTTACCCGCTCTTGCACACGGCACTCTTGCCTTGCCCGCGAAGTCTCCACTCTCTCTCGATCTCCATCCTTGGTCTCCAAACTCTCTCACTCTCCTTCATTGGTCTCCAAACTCTCTCGCTCTCCTTCGTTTGTCTCCAAACTCTCTCGCTCTCCTCGCCGCGTCGTTACTACGCGAATTCGCCGCGTATCTGGCAAGCGGCCGGCCATCTGCTGCTGTTTCTATTTGTGGGGAGTTATTCAACTCCTCACAACATTCAAAAGCTAATTTATAAAGGCAATGAAAAAGATAAGTTAGGTTGAATAGTCGAATTCTTTAGAATAATGATTTATAGTGGTCTGGCCGATGAAAATTGTTTATGTTTAAGCCTTCAAATTCACATGAGACAACCTACAAGTCCAAAATTGAGTCCCCAATTTACATTTGGAAAGAATACTCATAGTGGAGCAAGTATCATGGTATGGGCATATTTTCGTAATATGGTGATGGTACCATATCATAATGCAAACCCATATAGAATCAACATGTTCACTTTGATAGATAAGAAATTATGATGCCATTTTATGCGTAATAAAAAATTAATTTATTTTGGATGCTTTACCACCAAAACGAGTCAGATAGAGAGTCGTCCAAAGTTTCAAAGCTCCTGAGCTAAAAGGTATAATTTATACCAATCCAAAGAATAAAACTGCCTCTGATCTTTTTTGAAGAAGTGACACAACAATATCCCCAAAGGTTGTAACGAACTGTTTTTGTATGTCTGCTCGCTACGAGATTCGTGCGGCTAGCTCAGAAGATTGTGTGTCCGTCCCACCAAATTTATATGACGTGACTGCCCCGTAGATCAGTGAGAAAACAATGGGTTCAAATGGCAACAGTGGGATTTATTCTCGTGGTATTGGTACAGCGGGTGTGTGGCTATGATGGCTTCTGTATCTCCTTGTTCTGGTTCCGCCGGCTGCTGGTGCTCCTCCTTCTGGCTTCTCGACGCGTTGACTCGTCCTCCTCTGGATCCTGGGTCTCGGGACGCTCGTAGTGGCCGCCTCTGCTTGCTTGCCGACGCGTTGCCTCGGGGCCGCTTGTTGCGCCTTAGACCCGCAGAGAGTTCGGCCTTGTGGGCTTAGGGAAGCGTCACCGTTCTCAGACTAGGGTGAACAAGCCTTGCTCTCCAGGCTGACGCCTTTCGAGGCAATACCTGTCCCTTGCTCTGTCCCGGACGGTCCCGCTAGGTTCTTGCTCAGTTCGCGCTGACAGTCAAGGCTGCCGCCCGGAGGCTGTCTAGCGGTTCACTTCGCTTTACGCCTAGCGCAGACGAACGTTCCACCCGGCTTCACCCTAATGCGTGACGTCCGCGACGCTCCTGCGCTCCCCAATGAGCTCCGCGCGGCGATGGTAACGTGGCTGCCGGAAATGTCTGCTGGCGTCGCTGTCGATGTACTCTGCGCTGTCTTCTGGCCAGTATCTCGTTGTTCTGGCGCTCGGGGAGCTGGGCGGTCGCTGCTCGGGAACTTCGCCGGTAATCGCAGGGCTCTCCAGGCTGCCGCCTCTTGAAACCACAAATCGATCTACCGCTCGTCCGTCACGCCAGGTCCTGCTTGGTCGGGCAAGGTACGCTGGGTCGCAGACAACTTTCCTCCCGAAGCTTACGGCTTCGTAGGACTCTTTTGCTTGTCTCTGACAGACCCGCCGGGCGACTCGCCAGGGTGTGGTCGTGACAAAGTTAGAAAACAAACGCCTTGACTTAGCCGCGTGATGCCTTTCAGAACTCAGCCACCTGTGTCTCAATTCGGAGATTCCTGATGTCCTGATCCCGAACGTCTCGACGTGGCGATCTTGCTCCTTGTATGCTTCCCACGGCGCTGCTTCCGACGACTCGCTTGGTTGTAGCTCCCTCGTAGATTATTTGCTTGACTGACTGTTTATTTGGTACTTTAACTGATCTTGACGGTTCGACTCCTCGTGATCGACTGATCCAGCTGCCAGCGCTCTGCGGCCTTATATAGGGCCTCCAAGCACCGTTATTTCCCTTTTGCGCACGGCCCGCTGGATCTCTCCACTCTGGGTCCAAAGTCCGTGCCTCCTGGATGACCCACTTCTCCTTCACGTACCGCTTTCACTCGATGCTCCGCCCACTGCTGCAGTCCCGCTGATTCCCGGGCAGCTTGTGGCACGCCTGTGTGCCGCTCCACTGCCGAGATGTGGCACTTCCTCTCACGGTCCAAAGTTCACGGGAGAGTCTAAAGTCCCGTGGAGTTCCGTTATCCCCTTTTGCATACGGCACTCTTGCTCTGCCCGCGAAGTCTCCATTCTCTCTCGATCTCCATCCTTGGTCTCCAATCTCTCTCGCTCTCCTTCATTGGTCTCCAAACTCTCTCGCTCTCCTTCGTTGGTCTCCAAACTCTCTCGGTCTCCTTCATTGGTCTCCAAACTCTCTCGCTCTCCTTCGTTGGTCTCCAAACTCTCTCGGTCTCCTTCATTGGTCTCCAAACTCTCTCGCTCTCCTTCGTTGGTCTCCAAACTCTCTCGATCTCCTCGCCGCGCCGTTACTACGCGAATTCGCCGCGTATCTGGTAAGCGGCCGGCCATCTGCTGCTGCTTCTATTTGTGGGGAGTTATTCAACTCCTCACATTCCCCCCTTACTTCGGGAAACATTTAAGACTGGTTCCTACTCCCCGGCGTTTCCTTGCTTATCCTAGCCTTTGAGTCCTTGTGATTCCCGCGGCGCTCCCTCGTTGCTCCCTCGATGCTCCCTCGACGCTCTTAACTCCCTTGAGTTTCTACAGCGGGGGTCATCCTCCTCGTAGCAACTTTAAATCTCCCGCGCCGATATTTCCTGTGTTCCCACTGGGACATCGATACTCCTGGGCTATCGATCCCCAGCTCGCTGCTCATTGCTGCGTCTCACTCCTCCGCCTGGTCACACCATTCGTGCGTGATCGATATTTATTCGCATATCGATACCGACGGTGCGGCGTTGCCACCTGCTCGTTTGCGATATTTCCACCTTGGCCGATATTTCCATTGTCGTGTGCCCATCGATCGCACTATCGTCCAGTGCCAATCGATCGCCTATCGAGGCGCCCCCTTCCCTGGCTCGTGGTGATTTTGCAACTTTCATACTATGAAATTCATAGGTAAGTTTCTTTTGCATTTCCTTCACTCCTTTTCATCTCATCCTTTCGTCCTCTCTCGCCCTTCACTCGTCCTCTGTTGGCAGCATCTGACTCCACATTGGCAGCTTTTGAGAGCGGTTGCGGAGAGGACTTCGCATTCGCTTCGCAACCAGGACAGCCGGTAAGTATTTATGATGTCTTTCTGCTTCCTGCATTAAGCCCCCTTTAAATTTCAGGTTGCTGGTGCGGCCCATGCATGCCCCGTTCCCTTTCTTGTTTTTAGTCAACTGTTGGTGTGGTGCGTGTTTCTGTTTTTTTTTTTTTTGACCAGCTGGCTACGGTGTAGATCTGATTCTGCACCGTCCTCCCCTTTTCCTCGGGTAACAACTAGACGAGCTCGTCCGGCGCATTCCGTATAGAATCTCCGGATGCTGCGGTGTATGTCTGGACTGCGCGTCTTGTGTTGCTTGTCTCCTTCCGCGCATACTCTCTTCTACGTTACCCGTATCATTGTGCCGTTTTGTAAGTGTCCCTTCCGCCTGGCGTTATCGCGGATGACTCTGGCAACTGCCCGACGCTGAATCCTGTTGCCTTGCGGTCGGGATCACCATCCATCCCTATCCACGTCCTTGTGCCCTACCCTTATGGTTGACCTTTCTGCGTGGCGTGTGGATGACTCTCGCTTCGGCCTGACGCCTAATCCTGTGGCCTCGCAGTCTGGATCAACGTGTGATCCTTATCCATGTCCTTGTTCTATCCTGATTGTCCTTTCCGTGTGGCGTATGGATGACTCTCGCTTCGGCCTGGCGTCTAATCCTGCCGCCTCGTACCCGTTGTTAGACATCTGATGTTTCTGCTGTCTGCTCGTTTACTTGTTGCTTGAGCTCGCCAACGTGGGCGCCAGATGTAACGAACTGTTTTTGTATGTCTGCTCGCTACGAGATTCGTGCGACTAGCTCAGAAGATTGTGTGTTCGTCCCACCAAATTTATATGACGTGACTGCCCCGTAGATCAGTGAGAAAACAATGGGTTCAAATGGCAACAGTGGGATTTATTCTCGTGGTATTGGTACAGCGGGTGTGTGGCTATGCTGGCTTCTGTATCTCCTTGTTCTGGTTCCGCCGGCTGCTGGTGCTCCTCCTTCTGGCTTCTCGACGCGTTGACTCGACCTCCTCTGGATCCTGGGTCTCGGGACGCTCGTAGTGGCCGCCTCTGCTTGCTTGCCGACGCGTTGCCTCGGGGCCGCTTGTTGCGCCTTAGACCCGCAGAGAGTTCGGCCTTGTGGGCTTAGGGAAGCGTCACCGTTCTCAGACTAGGGTGAACAAGCCTTGCTCTCCAGGCTGACGCCTTTCGAGGCAATACCTGTCCCTTGCTCTGTCCCGGACGGTCCCGCTAGGTTCTTGCTCAGTTCGCGCTGACAGTCAAGGCTGCCGCCCGGAGGCTGTCTAGCGGTTCACTTCGCTTTACGCCTAGCGCAGACGAACGTTCCACCCGGCTTCACCCTTATGCGTGACGTCCGCGACGCTCCTGCGCTCCCCAATGAGCTCCGCGCGGCGATGGTAACGTGGCTGCCGGAAATGTCTGCTGGCGTCGCTGTCGATGTACTCTGCGCTGTCTTCTGGCCAGTATCTCGTTGTTCTGGCGCTCGGGGAGCTGGGCGGTCGCTGCTCGGGAACTTCGCCGGTAATCGCAGGGCTCTCCAGGCTGCCGCCTCTTGAAACCACAAATCGATCTACCGCTCGTCCGACACGCCAGGTCCTGCTTGGTCGGGCAAGGTACGCTGGGTCGCAGACAACTTTCCTCCCGAAGCTTACGGCTTCGTAGGACTCTTTTGCTTGTCTCTGACAGACCCGCCGGGCGACTCGCCAGGGTGTGGTCGTGACAAAGTTAGAAAACAAACGCCTTGACTTAGCCGCGTGATGCCTTTCAGAACTCAGCCACCTGTGTCTCAATTCGGAGATTCCTGATGTCCTGATCCCGAACGTCTCGACGTGGCGATCTTGCTCCTTGTATGCTTCCCACGGCGCTGCTTCCGACGACTCGCTTGGTTGTAGCTCCCTCGTAGATTATTTGCTTGACTGACTGTTTATTTGGTACTTTAACTGATCTTGACGGTTCGACTCCTCGTGATCGACTGATCCAGCTGCCAGCGCTCTGCGGCCTTATATAGGGCCTCCAAGCACCGTTATTTCCCTTTTGCGCACGGCCCGCTGGATCTCTCCACTCTGGGTCCAAAGTCCGTGCCTCCTGGATGACCCACTTCTCCTTCACGTACCGCTTTCACTCGATGCTCCGCCCACTGCTGCAGTCCCGCTGATTCCCGGGCAGCTTGTGGCACGCCTGTGTGCCGCTCCACTGCCGAGATGTGGCACTTCCTCTCCCGGTCCAAAGTTCACGGGAGAGTCCAAAGTCCCGTGGAGTTCCGTTATCCCCTTTTGCATACGGCACTCTTGCTCTGCCCGCGAAGTCTCCATTCTCTCTCGATCTCCATCCTTGGTCTCCAATCTCTCTCGCTCTCCTTCATTGGTCTCCAAACTCTCTCGCTCTCCTTCGTTGGTCTCCAAACTCTCTCGGTCTCCTTCATTGGTCTCCAAACTCTCTCGCTCTCCTTCGTTGGTCTCCAAACTCTCTCGGTCTCCTTCATTGGTCTCCAAACTCTCTCGCTCTCCTTCGTTGGTCTCCAAACTCTCTCGATCTCCTCGCCGCGCCGTTACTACGCGAATTCGCCGCGTATCTGGTAAGCGGCCGGCCATCTGCTGCTGCTTCTATTTGTGGGGAGTTATTCAACTCCTCACATTCCCCCCTTACTTCGGGAAACATTTAAGACTGGTTCCTACTCCCCGGCGTTTCCTTGCTTATCCTAGCCTTTGAGTCCTTGTGATTCCCGCGGCGCTCCCTCGTTGCTCCCTCGATGCTCCCTCGACGCTCTTAACTCCCTTGAGTTTCTACAGCGGGGGTCATCCTCCTCGTAGCAACTTTAAATCTCCCGCGCCGATATTTCCTGTGTTCCCACTGGGACATCGATACTCCTGGGCTATCGATCCCCAGCTCGCTGCTCATTGCTGCGTCTCACTCCTTTCCATGTTTCCTCCGCCTGGTCACACCATTCGTGCGTGATCGATATTTATTCGCATATCGATACCGACGGTGCGGCGTTGCCACCTGCTCGTTTGCGATATTTCCACCTTGGCCGATATTTCCATTGTCGTGTGCCCATCGATCGCACTATCGTCCAGTGCCAATCGATCGCCTATCGAGGCGCCCCCTTCCCTGGCTCGTGGTGATTTTGCAACTTTCATACTATGAAATTCATAGGTAAGTTTCTTTTGCATTTCCTTCACTCCTTTTCATCTCATCCTTTCGTCCTCTCTCGCCCTTCACTCGTCCTCTGTTGGCAGCATCTGACTCCACATTGGCAGCTTTTGAGAGCGGTTGCGGAGAGGACTTCGCATTCGCTTCGCAACCAGGACAGCCGGTAAGTATTTATGATGTCTTTCTGCTTCCTGCATTAAGCCCCCTTTAAATTTCAGGTTGCTGGTGCGGCCCATGCATGCCCCGTTCCCTTTCTTGTTTTTAGTCAACTGTTGGTGTGGTGCGTGTTTCTGTTTTTTTTTTTTTTTTTGACCAGCTGGCTACGGTGTAGATCTGATTCTGCACCGTCCTCCCCTTTTCCTCGGGTAACAACTAGACGAGCTCGTCCGGCGCATTCCGTATAGAATCTCCGGATGCTGCGGTGTATGTCTGGACTGCGCGTCTTGTGTTGCTTGTCTCCTTCCGCGCATACTCTCTTCTACGTTACCCGTATCATTGTGCCGTTTTGTAAGTGTCCCTTCCGCCTGGCGTTATCGCGGATGACTCTGGCAACTGCCCGACGCTGAATCCTGTTGCCTTGCGGTCGGGATCACCATCCATCCCTATCCACGTCCTTGTGCCCTACCCTTATGGTTGACCTTTCTGCGTGGCGTGTGGATGACTCTCGCTTCGGCCTGACGCCTAATCCTGTGGCCTCGCAGTCTGGATCAACGTGTGATCCTTATCCATGTCCTTGTTCTATCCTGATTGTCCTTTCCGTGTGGCGTATGGATGACTCTCGCTTCGGCCTGACGCCTAATCCTGCCGCCTCGTACCCGTTGTTAGACATCTGATGTTTCTGCTGTCTGCTCGTTTACTTGTTGCTTGAGCTCGCCAACGTGGGCGCCAGATGTAACGAACTGTTTTTGTATGTCTGCTCGCTACGAGATTCGTGCGACTAGCTCAGAAGATTGTGTGTTCGTCCCACCAAATTTATATGACGTGACTGCCCCGTAGATCAGTGAGAAAACAATGGGTTCAAATGGCAACAGTGGGATTTATTCTCGTGGTATTGGTACAGCGGGTGTGTGGCTATGCTGGCTTCTGTATCTCCTTGTTCTGGTTCCGCCGGCTGCTGGTGCTCCTCCTTCTGGCTTCTCGACGCGTTGACTCGTCCTCCTCTGGATCCTGGGTCTCGGGACGCTCGTAGTGGCCGCCTCTGCTTGCTTGCCGACGCGTTGCCTCGGGGCCGCTTGTTGCGCCTTAGACCCGCAGAGAGTTCGGCCTTGTGGGCTTAGGGAAGCGTCACCGTTCTCAGACTAGGGTGAACAAGCCTTGCTCTCCAGGCTGACGCCTTTCGAGGCAATACCTGTCCCTTGCTCTGTCCCGGACGGTCCCGCTAGGTTCTTGCTCAGTTCGCGCTGACAGTCAAGGCTGCCGCCCGGAGGCTGTCTAGCGGTTCACTTCGCTTTACGCCTAGCGCAGACGAACGTTCCACCCGGCTTCACCCTAATGCGTGACGTCCGCGACGCTCCTGCGCTCCCCAATGAGCTCCGCGCGGCGATGGTAACGTGGCTGCCGGAAATGTCTGCTGGCGTCGCTGTCGATGTACTCTGCGCTGCCTTCTGGCCAGTATCTCGTTGTTCTGGCGCTCGGGGAGCTGGGCGGTCGCTGCTCGGGAACTTCGCCGGTAATCGCAGGGCTCTCCAGGCTGCCGCCTCTTGAAACCACAAATCGACCTACCGCTCGTCCGTCACGCCAGGTCCTGCTTGGTCGGGCAAGGTACGCTGGGTCGCAGACAACTTTCCTCCCCAAGCTTACGGCTCTTCGTCGTAGGACTCTTTTGCTTGTCTCTGACAGACCCGCCGGGCGACTCGCCAGGGTGTGGTCGTGACAAAGTTAGAAAACAAACGCCTTGACTTAGCCGCGTGATGCCTTTCAGAACTCAGCCACCTGTGTCTCAATTCGGAGATTCCTGATGTCCTGATCCCGAACGTCTCGACGTGGCGATCTTGCTCCTTGTATGCTTCCCACGGCGCTGCTTCCGACGACTCGCTTGGTTGTAGCTCCCTCGTAGATTATTTGCTTGACTGACTGTTTATTTAGTACTTTAACTGGTCTTGACGGTTCGACTCCTCGTGATCGACTGATCCAGCTGCCAGCGCTCTGCGGCCTTATATAGGGCCTCCAAGCACCGTTATTTCCCTTTTGCGCACGGCCCGCTGGATCTCTCCACTCTGGGTCCAAAGTCCGTGCCTCCTGGATGACCCACTTCTCCTTCACGTACCGCTTTCACTCGATGCTCCGCCCACTGCTGCAGTCCCGCTGATTCCCGGGCCGCTTGTGGCACGCCTGTGTGCCGCTCCACTGCCGAGATGTGGCACTTCCTCTCCCGGTCCAAAGTTCACGGGAGAGTCCAAAGTCCCGTGGAGTTCCGTTATCCCCTTTTGCATACGGCACTCTTGCTCTGCCCGCGAAGTCTCCATTCTCTCTCGATCTCCATCCTTGGTCTCCAATCTCTCTCGCTCTCCTTCATTGGTCTCCAAACTCTCTCGCTCTTCTTCGTTGGTCTCCAAACTCTCTCGGTCTCCTTCATTGGTCTCCAAACTCTCTCGCTCTCCTTCGTTGGTCTCCAAACTCTCTCGGTCTCCTTCATTGGTCTCCAAACTCTCTCGCTCTCCTTCGTTGGTCTCCAAACTCTCTCGATCTCCTCGCCGCGCAGTTACTACGCGAATTCGCCGCGTATCTGGTAAGCGGCCGGCCATCTGCTGCTGCTTCTATTTGTCGGGAGTTATTCAACTCCTCACAAGGTTAAAAAACAAAAACTTTTATTATTTTCCCAGTAATAAGCCGATTGTTCATATGGCAGATATATGATATTGTAATATGTTCGGAGTTTCCATAGTAATAGTCCAGATTAGTTGTATTTATAATTATTTATTTAGATAGCGACTCTACGGTCGCTTCTCTCGATCTTGATCGAATGAATATGTGTTACAATATTAGCTTAAATTAAGCCTTAAATCGAAACGCAGCGCTGCTGGTAAGGACAGCAGCAGAGCGGCTGCATTATATATTATATATATATGTATATGAATATATGATGTGTACACCCAGAAAAAAAGGAACGAAAAAAATCAAGAACATTTTTCATGAAATGAGAACAATCCGTTCTCCATTTTTAGTTCTCACATTTCGAACGTTTGTTCACGAAAAGCGAACGGTGTTGGTAACAATTTCTACCGACGAACAACTTGGTTCCAAGTTGCGAAAAATGTTCTCAGATATCGAACGCCGTTCATGAAAAAGCTGCGATAGACGCGTTAAAGTCTATCGAAATCGATAATATCAACACCGTTCATAAAAACATGTATGTAGGTCTAGGTCCCGATTTTCGGCACTCGAAAAATTCGCTCGGTGGTCCAGCTGCTAGAGCGTCCGCCTTCGACACATGGTAGCACAGGTTCGAGTCCGCGAGAAGACGGTTGTGAATTGTAAGTTTTATTAAAAAATTATTTGTAATGTTTATACATATGTATGTACTTCTATTAATAATAAATTCTTTGTCTTCAGCAAAATAACCAAAATACATTGAATTCTAGCAATAACAAAACATAGGGTGGGAAATCAAATAAATCTCTACCAGGCGTTCAGAAAGTCTAGCATGTACACAAACCTCGTTTTTATACCCGTTACTCGTAGAGTAAAAGGGTATACTAGATTCGTCGGAAAGTATGTAACAGGCAGAAGGAAGCGTTTCCGACCCCATAAAGTATATATATTCTTGATCAGGATCACTAGCCGAGTCGATCTAGCCATGTCCGTCTGTCCGTCTGTCCGTCTGTCCGTCTGTCCGTCTGACCGTCTGTCCGTCTGTCCGTCTGTCTGTCCGGATGAACGCTGAGATCTCGGAAACTATGAGAGCTAGGCTATTGAGATTTGGCGTACAGATTCCTGAGCTTCTTACGCAGCGCAAGTTTGTTTCAGTAGACTGCCACGCCCACTCTAACGCCCACAAACCGCGAAAACCTGTGACGCCCACAATTTGCATGCTAGATAAGAAATTTTAACTGAAATGTATTGGTGTCGTCAATACCTATCGATTGATCAAAAAATAAATTTTCCACGCCCACTCTAACGCCCATAACGCTTAAATTTGTCTACCGCCGGTAGGTGGCGCATTTTAATCTCGCTTTGCATATCTCCATTTCCCTTTGAGTAACGGGTATCTGATAGTCGAGGTACTCGACTATAGCGTTCTTCCTTGTTTTTTAATATTTTTATGTTCTCCACCATTCGTTCGGAACCCAACCCTAAAGTTTCGGTCACATTTTACGAACGACCGTTCATGAACTGTCAACAAACGGGCTTACGCACTTTTTGACAACGTTTGGTCTTGATTTTTGAACGTTTCGAAAGGATTTTTTTCTGGGTGTACTCGTATGTGACTGTAGCCGGGCAGCATAGGAATGCTGACCATGCATTTATGCCTTATGCGCCTTATTGGAGGATCATATAACACTTGAACTGAAGTCAAGTGTGTATGTTCACATTGCAACAAAGTGTCACTGCGTTTTAGTTGATACTATTTTTTACTGTACTTAAGTACAGTTGTCATTGGATAAAAGCTACATATATAATATACACTACAAGATAGGCGTCCGATTTTCAAAAAAATTGAATAAGTTATTCTTAAACTTCAAAAAGTTCTGTATATCGGAGAAGAAAAGATAACCATCAACAAAAATAACGAAGCAATAATTATTTTCCACATAATATTCCCATCATTCCTATGGCTGCTATATGATATAGTCGTCCAATTTCCTAAGTATTTTATTCGAAATTCTGAAATATTAAACAAATGCTATTTACCGGAAAATAAGAATTTGATAAAAAAATATCGCAGGTATAATTACTTTCCTATTATTTAATGTATAATGTATATAAATGTATAAATAAGAATACATCAAAAACGAAAATATTATGCCAAAAAACACCGAAGCTATACTTTTTCGAACAAAAAATTGCTTTCATTTTCTGGTTATTCCAATGGTAGCCATAGGATTTAATTGTCCAATATTTCTAAAATTTTACTCGAAATTCCGAAAAATTAAAGGAATGATATTCCCAAGAGTAGAAATTAATACGCCAAAAAAAAGATAAGATTCAGCTTCAGACAGTGCGTTTTGGTCGTTTGTGGGCGTTAGATTGGGCGTGGCACCCTCGCCGAAACAAACTTGCGCTGCGCAGGAGCTCACGAATCTAAATGCCAAATCCCACCTAGCTTTTATAGTTTTCGAGATCTCAGCGCTCATACGGACGGACAGACACACGGACATTGCCAGATCGACTCAGCTAGTGATCCTGATCAACAATATACACACTTTATTGGGTCGGAAACGCTTCCTTCTACATGTTACATACTTTCCGCCGAATCTAGTATACCCTTTTACTCTACGAGTAACGGGGAAAAAGACACAAAAGTTACAATTTTTTTAAATTTTTTTCAAAAAAAATTTGTTTGATACGACCTGCAATAGAAAAATGACTTTTGGAAAGGTTTCATCCCGGTTACGGTGGCGTATTATCTAATTTTTTTACATACGTAGGAAATTTAAATTTATTCAATAAAGTAAGAATTAAATGTATGTACATTGTACAATGTACATTCTACATATATACAGTGTAATTGTGCCCAACTAAATAAGTTGTATATTTTTGTTGTAGAGAACGGCTTCCGTTTGTTAATTAAACTATAATTCACAGTTTTTTTATCGCGAATAAATGTTTGATTTTGTACTTAGACTCTGGATTTCTTAGTTTGTTGAATGTCTAGCGATTTTCATACTGAATTCTTAGAATATTATCTTTACCCTCCGCTCGAAACTTATCCTTCTCTACCTGCAACTCGCGCAAGAAATGTTCCTCTATCAGCTTGTCTAAGTCATTATCATACTTGGTCTTCATGTTTACCCTAAGTGACAATCTTGAATCTTGATGGAGAGGAATTGATAAGCTGTTGAACCCTGCCTACATATTTGTACCAAGCCTTTGGGTCTTCTGCATAACTGTTAAAACTTGAACGTTGGCCACTAACAAATGCAGGATATATGATTTTTACAGTAGTCCCAAAAAACATTAGCTGTGAATGCCGTCCCACGATCCGTCATTATTCGATTCGGATTACCAAAACTTCAGAAAGCCTTCCAAATCTATCCACAACTTCGTATGTGCCAGTACTTTTAGTAGACTACAAAACATGATTGTACTGCTTTTTTCTTAAATTCATGGTACCAATTGGTTAATACAATAAGTCTGTAAAGGTTCGTATAACTTTTTTATCGTGTTTAAAGAACCCCCTTTTCCCCATACTTATCCTTTCCTAAGCGATGCACTTTGCACAGGACCACTCGATAGATTGAGCCTTCTTCTCTTAATCTGAGATGTTATAATCGGATATCTACGAGCTCTTTTATAGGATTCTTGCGAAGAATATCGTGCTTCAGATAGAAATCGTCATAGGTATTTGGGTTTATGACCTTATATAAGGCGAGTCCTGATGAACAATTGGAGACGAAGAGTCTCTCCACCGTTGAAAACGTCGCACGACTCTGGCATACTATATATTTATATTTTTGTGTTTAAGTGAATTGGTATACTTAAGGACAGCAGTATTTTTGATGCACGGATATTTATATCCAATAACATATAATACCTTCCAAAGCCCAGGATCCGGAACACGGTTCCTACAATATAAGCCTAATATTTTATTAAAGAAACTTATAATGTAAACAGGATTTTAAAACTACAGGTGCTGACGTGAGAAGTGGAGTAGGAAGTTGTCGACATACAACCTTGACAATAGGGGATCGTATTGCTGGGGCCGTGGCGATCCATTTGGCCTACGAATGTGTGAAGGGGCGGGAATATGGCCGAAACACAGTCCGATTGTTTTACGATTAAGCGACATCTGATCTTGTGGGGCAGTGCGTACTGACGGTTGTGGAACCTTACTTACTAATATTGTTTTCCATCACTTTAAATATTCATTCTCTTTATGTTAAAGAGGAGAGAGGCTTACAAAGGTCCCACGACACAAATACGACGTAGCTTATGCCAGCAAAATGGTGCCTGAACATCGGACTCCTCTGAATCGGCCCAAGTCTCTTTTAGGACTCTGGCACTAATATGCCTACTTAACACAACCTCAGCGTCATCTAACTTCGTCGCAACCGTAACCAAACCTAGATTGTATATCTCTTGCCACTTATTTTAATTACCTCCTTAATTTCAAGTTTGAGAACATCGGTGTGGATGCGAATGTACGCTGTCTCACACATGGTGCAATTATCGTTGCCAGAATCAAATAACGCTGTGATCTGGTCGTTTTCCATTCATATGTTTTTAAACGTTCTGTTAAGATAGCAGTGACAGCTGCTGAATGTTCGAACATTTATGTTTCACATCCTTTCAAACTACCGCGTTGATTTGTCTTGTAACCTAACTAATTGCATTTAAAACATTTCATTCAATGTAGCAACGTCGGCCACCTTGGTTACTTTTAACTACAGGAAAGGTTTCTCACGAAACTCTTTCAGATTGGAGGCCTGGTACACACAACTTTTATTTTGTTACAAGTTTGGTACGCTCCACAAATACTTCGACTGAATTTCTAGTGTGGTTATACTGTAAAAGTATGCTAACAGACTAACTTTCTGGGTTTTCTTCCTATTTTCTAGAATCTTATCCACCTGTTTTGCCATAAGATTTTCTTAAAATACATTATCATATATTCTTTTAATGCAAACCAATCCCTAACTCCTGGCTGACTAGCTAAGAATAATTTTGCAGCTACCTTTTCCAACTGTAATATAATTAATCTCGAAATCTGCAATCCATTCATATGTACCTGGAGCATCCTTTCCAGTAAATGTAGAATTCTATTCTCTATCTCTTAGTGTGATCGACATGGCTAAGGGTGGAGAATTATAAAAAGCTGACTCTACGTCGTCAGTTTCCTCGTACACTGACACTTCTGATCTTCCTGAATATTCCTCTCCTGAACTTGTCAATGTAAATTCTTTTAATTCTTCTTTAAGATCTGCAACAGAAAATGGCGTGATCTCTTCAGCTAAATACTTATCTTTTTTTTATTAAACCAATCAAATCTTTTCTGAATACTGTTCTCTTAAACTTATAATTAAGAACATTTTATATGGGATTGTTGGGTTAATGGAATGGATTTCTTATGTACTACTACTGCTTTCCCCCATCTTTTGTTGCACATCACTGATAAATACCACTGCTTGACTTCGTCTCCGGTGCTTTGTTGCGATTGAAACTGCTACACTTGCCTGCTTTCTCGATGAACTGCATTTCAACATTGCTTTTAATCCCAGTGACGCCACTTAGTCGCCTCGTCTCAGTCACCTCTTCTAGATATTTGCTTTGTGACAAAGGATTGGAATGTATTAACGTCTTATCCAGATCTCTGCTCCCACATAATCCTCTGCAGCTTTTGCTTTTCCAATTGATTCTCCTGGTCATGTTGTCGCTTGGAGTAGATTGGAATGTATATACGCCTCTCATTTTCCGTTAGGAGCTTACATTTCGCGCCGGATACAACTCTGCACACATTGGCAAACTGCGCAAAAAAAGTTATAGTTTGGCACGTTGGTGGATTGTTCTCGGTCGAGCCCTCAAATTTGTAAGGAAAGGCTTCCGTTAGTTAATTAAACAACAATTCACCAGTTTTTTATTTAGTAAATTTACACAGTTGTTCTTTATATTAACTAACACAGTTTAATTCTTAAATCTGTGCGAACAGATTGTAACATTTGAGAACCACACGACCTTCCTATGCCTCTTGCTTTAACATTTGGCCCCGCTAATGAAATATGTAATTTAACAAAACCAATCCTTCATAAATACACATGTAAATAAATGACTTTTGGAAAGGTTTCATCCCGGTTACGGTGGCGTATTATCTAATTTTTTTACATACGTAGGAAATTTAAATTTATTCAATAAAGTAAGAATTAAATGTATGTACATTGTACAATGTACATTCTACATATATACAGTGTAATTGTGCCCAACTAAATAAGTTGTATATTTTTGTTGTAGAGAACGGCTTCCGTTTGTTAATTAAACTATAATTCACAGTTTTTTTATCGCGAATAAATGTTTGATTTTGTACTTAGACTCTGGATTTCTTAGTTTGTTGAATGTCTAGCGATTTTCATACTGAATTCTTAGAATATTATCTTTACCCTCCGCTCGAAACTTATCCTTCTCTACCTGCAACTCGCGCAAGAAATGTTCCTCTATCAGCTTGTCTAAGTCATTATCATACTTGGTCTTCATGTTTACCCTAAGTGACAATCTTGAATCTTGATGGAGAGGAATTGATAAGCTGTTGAACCCTGCCTACATATTTGTACCAAGCCTTTGGGTCTTCTGCATAACTGTTAAGACTTGAACGTTGGCCACTAACAAATGCAGGATATATGATTTTTACAGTAGTCCCAAAAAACATTAGCTGTGAATGCCGTCCCACGATCCGTCATTATTCGATTCGGATTACCAAAACTTCAGAAAGCCTTCCAAATCTATCCACAACTTCGTATGTGCCAGTACTTTTAGTAGACTACAAAACAAGATTGTACTGCTTTTTTCTTAAATTCATGGTACCA
This sequence comes from Drosophila suzukii, assembly GCF_043229965.1. NCBI lineage: Eukaryota > Metazoa > Arthropoda > Insecta > Diptera > Drosophilidae > Drosophila > Drosophila suzukii. Next base: position 15,316,919 of record NW_027255896.1, on the reverse strand, counting down.
ATTGGTTAATACAATAAGTCTGTAAAGGTTCGTATAACTTTTTTATCGTGTTTAAAGAACCCCCTTTTCCCCATACTTATCCTTTCCTAAGCGATGCACTTTGCACAGGACCACTCGATAGATTGAGCCTTCTTCTCTTAATCTGAGATGTTATAATCGGATATCTACGAGCTCTTTTATAGGATTCTTGCGAAGAATATCGTGCTTCAGATAGAAATCGTCATAGGTATTTGGGTTTATGACCTTATATAAGGCGAGTCCTGATGAACAATTGGAGACGAAGAGTCTCTCCACCGTTGAAAACGTCGCACGACTCTGGCATACTATATATTTATATTTTTGTGTTTAAGTGAATTGGTATACTTAAGGACAGCAGTATTTTTGATGCACGGATATTTATATCCAATAACATATAATACCTTCCAAAGCCCAGGATCCGGAACACGGTTCCTACAATATAAGCCTAATATTTTATTAAAGAAACTTATAATGTAAACAGGATTTTAAAACTACAGGTGCTGACGTGAGAAGTGGAGTAGGAAGTTGTCGACATACAACCTTGACAATAGGGGATCGTATTGCTGGGGCCGTGGCGATCCATTTGGCCTACGAATGTGTGAAGGGGCGGGAATATGGCCGAAACACAGTCCGATTGTTTTACGATTAAGCGACATCTGATCTTGTGGTGCAGTGCGTACTGACGGTTGTGGAACCTTACTTACTAATATTGTTTTCCATCACTTTAAATATTCATTCTCTTTATGTTAAAGAGGAGAGAGGCTTACAAAGGTCCCACGACACAAATACGACGTAGCTTATGCCAGCAAAATGGTGCCTGAACATCGGACTCCTCTGAATCGGCCCAAGTCTCTTTTAGGACTCTGGCACTAATATGCCTACTTAACACAACCTCAGCGTCATCTAACTTCGTCGCAACCGTAACCAAACCTAGATTGTATATCTCTTGCCACTTATTTTAATTACCTCCTTAATTTCAAGTTTGAGAACATCGGTGTGGATGCGAATGTACGCTGTCTCACACATGGTGCAATTATCGTTGCCAGAATCAAATAACGCTGTGATCTGGTCGTTTTCCATTCATATGTTTTTAAACGTTCTGTTAAGATAGCAGTGACAGCTGCTGAATGTTCGAACATTTAAGTTTCACATCCTTTCAAACTACCGCGTTGATTTGTCTTGTAACCTAACTAATTGCATTTAAAACATTTCATTCAATGTAGCAACGTCGGCCACCTTGGTTACTTTTAACTACAGGAAAGGTTTCTCACGAAACTCTTTCAGATTGGAGGCCTGGTACACACAACTTTTATTTTGTTACAAGTTTGGTACGCTCCACAAATACTTCGACTGAATTTCTAGTGTGGTTATACTGTAAAAGTATGCTAACAGACTAACTTTCTGGGTTTTCTTCCTATTTTCTAGAATCTTATCCACCTGTTTTGCCATAAGATTTTCTTAAAATACATTATCATATATTCTTTTAATGCAAACCAATCCCTAACTCCTGGCTGACTAGCTAAGAATAATTTTGCAGCTACCTTTTCCAACTGTAATATAATTAATCTCGAAATCTGCAATCCATTCATATGTACCTGGAGCATCCTTTCCAGTAAATGTAGAAAACGATTCTTCTATATCTCTTAGTGTGATCGACATGGCTAAGGGTGGAGAATTATAAAAAGCTGACTCTACGTCGTCAGTTTCCTCGTACACTGACACTTCTGATCTTCCTGAATATTCCTCTCCTGAACTTGTCAATGTAAATTCTTTTAATTCTTCTTTAAGATCTGCAACAGAAAATGGCGTGATCTCTTCAGCTAAATACTTATCTTTTTTTTATTAAACCAATCAAATCTTTTCTGAATACTGTTCTCTTAAACTTATAATTAAGAACATTTTATATGGGATTGTTGGGTTAATGGAATGGATTTCTTATGTACTACTACTGCTTTCCCCCATCTTTTGTTGCACATCACTGATAAATACCACTGCTTGACTTCGTCTCCGGTGCTTTGTTGCGATTGAAACTGCTACACTTGCCTGCTTTCTCGATGAACTGCATTTCAACATTGCTTTTAATCCCAGTGACGCCACTTAGTCGCCTCGTCTCAGTCACCTCTTCTAGATATTTGCTTTGTGACAAAGGATTGGAATGTATTAACGTCTTATCCAGATCTCTGCTCCCACATAATCCTCTGCAGCTTTTGCTTTTCCAATTGATTCTCCTGGTCATGTTGTCGCTTGGAGTAGATTGGAATGTATATACGCCTCTCATTTTCCGTTAGGAGCTTACATTTCGCGCCGGATACAACTCTGCACACATTGGCAAACTGCGCAAAAAAAGTTATAGTTTGGCACGTTGGTGGATTGTTCTCGGTCGAGCCCTCAAATTTGTAAGGAAAGGCTTCCGTTAGTTAATTAAACAACAATTCACCAGTTTTTTATTTAGTAAATTTACACAGTTGTTCTTTATATTAACTAACACAGTTTAATTCTTAAATCTGTGCGAACAGATTGTAACATTTGAGAACCACACGACCTTCCTATGCCTCTTGCTTTAACATTTGGCCCCGCTAATGAAATATGTAATTTAACAAAACCAATCCTTCATAAATACACATGTAAATAAATATATACCTTATATTATTAAATTTGCTTTATATCTTGCAGAATCCCAATAAAGGGATAGGTGCACCTAGCTGGACTTCGTAAAAGACGTTTGGCCAGCTTTTGTGCGATAAAAAATAAAATTTATAAAATGAAGTGAGCACAGAAAAAATCAAACCTTGAAGCAACAGCGATTCCGAATTAAAATATTATTTTATTATTTATAACTATTAAAACAAAAATATAATAATGAAATTGGAATGCTGTTTTCTGTATTCCTTGCTGTTTTATGTACTCCTTGCAGAGGATATAATTATTTCAGCCAGAAGCTAACAACGCAGTGAAGGACACGTTTCCAACTTCATAAAGTATATGTATATACATTCTTGATCAGCATCACTAGACGAGTCAGTCTAGCCATGACCGTCTGTCCGTCTGTTCTTCCGTTTCTACGCAAACTATTCTCTTTGCTAATTTCTTTTGGCTAATTTTAAACAAATGTATGAAACTTTAATAAAAACAGACCAAGTTTAACCATAAAAAATTTTTTTTGCTGCCAATTTTGAATTTTAAGAACGAAACCCCTTATTTTGTACTGAATCCATGTTTCACTTAACACGATTTCGCTTAACACGAGGATTTCTAGGAACGTAACCCCCGTGTTAAGTATGAGGGTACTCACAGAAACAATCATACCGATCAGACCGTTACATACATAATCGGGCATTTGACCACTTTTGTTGGCCAATATTAATAACTCGCTCAATTTGAAAGATCGGGATCAAACCATACCAATCGTTTTTTGTACTTTTAGGCAACATATATATGAAAATGGATTGGATCGAAGTAATATACCCTATAGCTGCCAAATAATTTTTTTTTAGGTAGGTTAGTAGTTTTAACGTTGATAATACTAAATTTATAATTGTGTCGAAATTGGATAATAATATATTATAGTTTCCATTGGAGCTATCTGCGACTTTAGGTGCCCGCCAATCTGTACATTTTTGTTTTATATTTTCAAAAGTAAAATTTATTTGTTTTAAACAGTTTTAATAAGAATTAAATTGATAATTAAATTAACTGAAAAGTAGTTCATTCCACATATCTGCAAAGTAAATGTATATAAAGTTAATTAAACATGTTTTACTTAAGGAATAATATACGCACCTGCTATGAAACTTCGGGCTCTTCGGATTCGAGATCAATATTACATAAAAATCAAAAAGATTCTCAACTTCAGCCAAACTACTATCGGGTAATCATGGGTAATCATTACTTTTTGTAGAACTAGATAACAACTCTATGTATTCAGTAGGAAGGCACATTCGCTTTTGTTCTTGAATTTGAAATAGCAAACTGTTCTGCTTCTGGCGACCAAAGACTTTTCCCATTTCTCTCGGTTATAATTGCATTTTTCTTTCCATATAGAAAACGACTCAAAGTTGCGAAACTTGAGGTTATGTACTAAAATATTAAATTTAAGAAAAAGTGGCAATAAGTTGCGATTCTGACAACTGAAATAAGATTGTTTCAAGTTTGTATTTTATTTTCATTTAGTTTTATTTTAGGGTTTATTTGGAGCAGCAATGGTGCCGCTCCAACGATCGAAGAGTCTCTGATTTTTACAATATTCTTTAAGTCTAATTAAGGCTAAGTCTCGTAGCTGCGCTGCTCGCAGGCGGCGGCAGAGAGACGGCTATGTACCTATATACTTATGTATAAAGGAATGTACTTATATATGTTGCTATGCGCTCTCGAGTGGAGTCGCGAGGGGTATGCATATGCTGTCCGTTCGTTGCAATTATGCCGACGCTAGCACTTTCTGTGTGCGGGCTAAGCCATAGCGATCGGTTCATATTTCGGCCACTTAGGGGACTTTAAAATATGTAAACACTGCAACAAAGTGTTACAGTGCTTACCCTTTAAGTACTTTCGGTACAGTGGGTATTCAATGTATGTGCATACTACATCTCCCTCCTTTTGAAAAATAACGTAATATAATGAAGTTATTTTTATAGTAAAAATTTTTAATTAATACACTTTTTTTTTTGTATTATTATTTTTTGTATTTTGTTATTAGAATCAAAGAAAATGAAATTATTAAGAGAATATGTGTATTTATTTATCTATGTATGTGTGTCTTTGTATGGCCATACTAAGTGCAATTTATGAAATAAAGATTTTTAATCTATCCTTATGAACTGTTTGTTTCTTTTGTTTATTATTTGTTATTACTATGTTATCTCTATCTCCTATTTCCGTTACTATATACGGACCTGTATATTTAGGATCTAACTTATGACCTGTCTCGTTTTTTAATAAAACTTGGTCACCTACTGATATATCTATATCATTTGCTTTATGATCGTATAGTAGTTTATTTCTATTCTTATTTGCTTCTAACATAACTCTAGCTCTTTTATAGGCTACTTCTAATCTATACTTACTCTCCTTAGCATAGTCATCTATATTATATAGTGCTTCTACACTATCTATGCTATTAAAATGTTTTGGTAAATTACTTGTTTTACTGAATACTAGCTCATATGGACAATAAGTATGTGCCATAGAGGGGGTCGTGTTGAAACAAAAGACAAAATATTGAAGCCATACGTCCCAATCAGTTTTATCAACCGATATGTAAGATCGAATGTACTCATTGAAAGTTCTATGACTTCTTTCTATTGTTCCAACTGTCTGGTGGTGGTGTGCTGTGGATGTAATATTTTCAATATTTAAATATTTGCACAAATCGTCTATAATTGAATTCTTATATTCTGTTCCCATGTCCGTAATGAACGTCTTCATTGGACCGTACTTCAGGATAAAAGATTCAAATATTGCTTTAGCGACAGTATTAGCATTTTTATTCGGAACAGGTATGGCAACTAAATACTTAGTTAAGTCACATATTAAAGTGACTGCATACTCATTGCCATTTTCTGATTTTGGTAGTGGACCAATAGTGTCCACTATCACTCTGTCGAAAGCATTTATTGGTGTGTCAGTAATTGTTAAAGGGGTCTTCGTGTGTTTAGTTATTTTGGCTTTCTGGCATTTTTGACATTTTCTTACGTACTCAGTTATATCTTTAGACATATTTTTCCAGTAATAGTGTCTTTTTACTTTGGCCAAAGTTTTTGATATGCCAGTATGACCTCCTTGAATTGGATCGTCATGAAATGTAGACAAAATTGCTTCTTTTTCTTTTAAATTTGCTATTTGGGTCACCGGGTTGAGTAGCGCTACTCTTAATGTTTTCAAGATTTTATTGCCCATTAATTTGAAATTATCTATTGAAGTATGTTCAAAGATATTTTCCCACGGTGCCACTTTGAGTTGGCTGATTTTATGTATACCGGCTTGCATTTCAAGCCTTTGGAAAAATTGATCTAAGTCAATAACTCCATTAGTATATAAATCGCTGACATCATATCTTGCAGTAATTTTTTTGCCTTGTTTAAATAAACATAACGTATTTTTTATCTGCAAGGTCACTACTTTACGTACTTCATCATTGTTTATGACGTCGTATACGTTGGGCTTAGAAGCTTTATTTAAGGATTGCATAGGCAATTCTTGTTCTTGATTTTCCGCGCGGAATTTTTGTCTATTTTGATATCTAGTAGTGACTTTCAATATATTTCCAGTTATATTTCGTAGATCTTTGATGGTTATCCTTGATAACGCATCGGCTACATAATTATCTTTTCCCTTTAAATATTCGACTGTAAAGTCGTATTCTTCTAGTTCGAGCCTCATACGTGTCAGTTTAGAACTGGGATTGATCATTGAGAAAAGGTATGTTAAAGGTCTATGGTCTGTTTTTATTAAGAAATGTTTTCCATATATATATGGTCTAAAATGTAATATTGCCCAATGAATTGCAGCTAATTCCTGCTCAGTAGTACATTTGTTACTTTCACCTTTTGTAAATGCTCTTGATGCGTATGCAATGGGAAGTTGGAGACCATTGTGGTTTTGAGTTAAAACCGCTCCACATGCTTGCTTACTTGCATCTGTTATTATACAGAATTCTTTAGTGAAATCTGGATATTGTAGCAATGTAGGTTCCATAAATTTTGTTTTTAAATATTGAAATGCATTTTCACACTCATCCGTCCATTTAAAAGGAACATTCTTTTTACATAATCTTGTTATGTGCCGTGAATAGTCGGCGAAATTTTTTATAAAACGTCTATAATAGTTACAGAATGCTACGAAACGTCTAGCACTGTCCGCGTCGTGCGGAACTGGGTAGTTCATAATGACATCGTATTTCTTGTCATCTGGAAGTATTCCTTTATCAGTGCATTTATGACCTAGAAAAGTCACTTCATGCATAAAAAATGAACATTTTTCTGGATGTAACTTTAGGTTGTATTTCCTACATTTCTCAAAAACATCTGTTAAGTTCTTAAGCATATGTTTTTCGGAACAACCAATTACAATTAAGTCATCCATATAAAGGAATGCTTGAGAAGGTTCTAGACCAGAGAACGCAATAGTCATCATTCTCTGAAACGAATTAGGAGCTATTTTTAATCCGAAGGGTAATCGCGGGAAGCGATATGAGCCGTTGCTCGTTGAAAAAGACGTTATATCTCTTGAACCTTTTTCTAGTTCAATTTGATGGAATCCTGACATTAAGTCAAGACATGAAAAGTATTTAGCTCGACCTAGTTGATCTAAAATATCATCAATTCTAGGTAATGGGAATTTATCAGAAAGTAATTTTTTATTAATTTGGCGGTAGTCAATTACTAATCGCCATTTCTTTACATTTGACCCGGGGGATGATTTCTTAGGAACAAGTAACAATGGGCTATTATATTCGGATACTGACGGTTCGACAATCCCGTCAGAGATTAATTTTCCTACTTGCTTTTGTATTTCGTTCACCTGACTATGTGGGCTTCGATAGTTCTTTATATCATCATCTTTTAATCTCAGTCTTTGTTTATAAAAATTATTTGTGGTTATTGATTCGGTTTCCAATCCGAATATATCGCTATACTGGGTGCATAAGCTAGAAAGCTGTGACTTGAACTGTGTAGGGAAGTTTTTTGAAAGTTGTGATAGTACGGATTTTTTTCTATTGTCTGGATTTGTGTTGACTACATCGTAGTTCGAAAGTGGTTCATATGTTAGGTTATCTGTACTGACTACTTGGTCGGTATTTGTTGTGTTTATTAGCATTATGAAGGCATTATTGGATGTTGCTATGGTATTTGCAACGTAAATACCATACTGAATTTCCTGATTTGGAATTAATACACTGTCTTCTTTTGAATTAAGTTCAGTTTTCCGAATAACTTGGGATCTTGCTGGCAGACGTATTGAATTATTGCCAGCACTATGAGCTATTGGTACATTAATTGGAAATTTTAAATTATTGGGTCTAATTATAAGCCAATCTTCAGATGGCTTGAAGTCTAATTGACAGTTGTATTTTTTAATAAAGTCGATGCCTAATATTCCATCGCATGGAATAGGGAAATGTGAATTTACTATATGAAAATCGTGTGGGATTATGTATTTAGCTGTCTGTATCTCTATAGAAACTAAACCTTGGGATTTGGTTATTTCGTTACTTATGCCTTTTATGTCTATGATGTAATCATCTTGGATGTTTTGGAAGTTATCCGAAGTTTCTTTTAAAATGGAAATGTCTGCACCTGTGTCTATTAAAAAGATAAGTTCTTTTCCAGTAGCTACATTGAAAAATGAAACGAATATATTTTGGCTGAGATTAATAGTGTGAATTCTGACTTCTTTTATTGTTGAGTATTTAAAGGGCTTCGGGAGTTTTCCGATGTGTTTTGGTTAGTATTTTGGGTAATTCTGACATTGCTTTGGTTATTGCCATTGTGGCCTCGGTTCGAGTTACTACCACCTCTAGAGTTTCCTCTATATTGGCCTCGTCCTCTATTGTTATTTTGGTAATTGTTGTTATAGTTATTGTGATTACCACGAAAATTACCTCTATAATTTCCACGGCCGCGATTTGAGCCGCGCTGTGGATAGTTCTTGAATTATAGGACGGTGTTTGACTGTCCAGTTGCTTCAGTGACACTATTGACAAATTTGGAAACGGCATCGTTCATAGTACTAAAGGTGCCAGCTTGCATGATAAGTTTTACCTTATCGATTGTGCAATTTTTAGTCATTGCCTTGACTGCATGCTGCGTGGAATAACTTCTGGCTAGCTCTAAAGATAAACCATCTGTTATAAATGCACCTTCTAAGGCTTTCGTCATCTGCTCAATTTCTTGTGTGTATTGGTTAGCAGTTTTATTGCGCTGCTGTAGGTTCATCAGCTTCGCTGATAATACTTCAACAGTTTCGCCTTTGACGTTGCCTCTTAGTCTGGAAATCACTTCAGTAATTGTTGTTTCATTACCGATTAGATTTCTGGCGACACCTTTTAGCTTTGTTTTAATTATGGAAACAGCTAATTCTTCGTGCTCGCCTTTTATTGATTCTATTATTTGTAAAGCATCAATGAAACTTGTTAAATTTTCAGCCTTACCATCAAAAACTGGTATAAGCTTGGATACTGTATTAATAAAGTCAATATTTGATTGTGCCATTGTGATAGAGTTACTTATTTTGTTTTCTATTACACTTGAAGTATCTGAATCTGTTGAATTGTCCAGATCAGTGTATACCGCCGGAATAGTAAGATTATTTAAATCTTCATCTTCTATTTTGAGGTTTACTTCGGGAAGCTCTTCTGACTCCGATTCGTTCGCTTCTGTTGATTCAGGGTCAGGTGCAGTGTCAACTTCTATTGGAGTGTTAAGAACGGTTGGTACCGATAATTCTAAACTGAACTTTTGTTTAACAAATATTAAATTAGTTCGTAGTCGTATCAAAAGTTTCGATACCTGTGACCAATGATTTTGAGTTAATCTTTCCCTGTGATCATGTATTAGCATTCGCGCTTCATTAAAGCACTCTACTAATATTTCAACATGCTTCCTAACCGTGTTCTTTTGGATAGGTCTATTCTGGGTTAGTGACTTGTGTGATCTGTCAAATTTAGTTTTAATGTTTGCTAATTCCTCGTACAATTTGTTCCATTCCATGCCTTTAGTTTAGCCATACTTTGTAAGAAGAATATATTAAAATATTTTTATATTTTTTTTTTTTATTTCATTTTCTTAGATTTTAGGTGTTAACATTTATGTGTAATCACTGTTGTTTGTGCTGTTTTTTTTTTTATTTATTTGTTTTGCTGCTTATATTTTGTCCAGGTCATTTCCCTGGCTCATATACCTTTTTCTCGGACATTTATTATGCATATTGTAAATTTTGTAAAAGAAAGTGGTGCACATGATAACAACAATGATTATCAAGAGTATATGTACCCAATATAGATTGATGTTGCTAGATTCTACCTTATTGATGACATTGGCAGTGGAATCCACTGTTTTTATGTCCAAAGTCATTTTGGTGGGTTTTGCATATACTTGAATTTTATGTGTATAAAGTGTTTTATTAAAATTATTATGATCTTCTCTTGAAAATTTACTTATCGCATTACTGCGCATTTAAATTAACAAACTTCCTACCTAGTTTTTTGCATAGCTTTACGGGCTACACGTCTAATCGGGCAGAAAAAGTTCCGCTCAATTTTACAAAATATTATATTATATAAAAAAATATTCATCGTAGTGCAATCAAAAAAATTATGCAACGCAGTGCATGGGTAAAAAAAAAAAATTTTTTTCCAGCTTAGTTGGATTCTTTTTCTTCCTTCTACATCAGCTGGTCGTCGCCAGCTTGGCTACGCTGATGTTCCTTCGAAGGCGCAGGTGGCGGTCGTGCCTCCCACGCTTGATAACTGCTGCAGCTGTCCTGGGCCTATTGGCTCAGGCGGTACCGGCGCTGGTCTTCGCACTGGTCTTCGGCTTCATGCATGCGTAATTGCATGCCGCAGAGTTGAGAGGTCCGGGGCAGTCGGTCGGGCAGACTTGTGGTTGTTTCGGCAGTGGCTTGGGAATATTTGGTTTCGTTATTAGTTTTTTATTTATAACTTGTATTTGATTTTCTGAGTGAGTTGTGACTTGTGGTACTCTATTTTGGAGGGTTTCCTTTAAAAATTCAAGCTCGTTGTAAAGTTTTTGCGCTGTACTCCATGCGGGCGGTGTTGGTTGAGCAAATAGCAGCCATTTTAGGAGGGCTATTCTTTTGTTAATTTTATTCTTCTGACCTCCACGTACCATAACGCACACTCTACTCACTCAGACGGGTTATTTTTTAGTATATCCTCCATGTATTATCTTCCTGATCCGCTGCTCCTTGTGACTCTAGTCACGGTCGCCATGAAATAAGATTGTTTCAAGTTTGTATTTTATTTTCATTTAGTTTTATTTTAGGGTTTATTTGGAGCAGCAATGGTGCCGCTCCAACGATCGAAGAGTTTTTGATTTTTACAATATTCTTTAAGTCTAATTAAGGCTAAGTTTCGTAGCTGCGCTGCTCGCAGGCGGCGGCAGAGAGACGGCTATGTACCTATATACTTATGTATAAAGGAATGTACTTATATATGTTGCTATGCGCTCTCGAGTGGAGTCGCGAGGGGTATGCATATGCTGTCCGTTCGTTGCAATTATGCCGACGCTAGCACTTTCTGTGTGCGGGCTAAGCCATAGCGATCGGTTCATATTTCGGCCACTTAGGGGACTTTAAAATATGTAAACACTGCAACAAAGTGTTACAGTGCTTACCCTTTAAGTACTTTCGGTACAGTGGGTATTCAATGTATGTGCATACTACACAACATACATTTGATTTGACAGATTTCAACTGTTTAAACACACAAACACTTAGTATACACATCCTGTCTTTGAATTCATATTACAACAATTTCTTGGAACGCTTTTAAATTGATATTTTGTATACCTTAAAAATGAACGACGAAAGTAGAATATCACAAACACATGGCTTGCATCACAACCAGCGTTTTTAACTGCTGTATTGTTAACAGAGACGCCTTCTATCGGATTTCCTGAAACATAACATTGCAGATTGGTCTTCTGCTAATGTATCCTCAAGCAACATATTTTGATTTAACGTATTTTTAAAAATAGGTTTTTTTCTAACCAAAGTGGTCAACTGCTTTAGAACCGAAGGTAAAGCATTTTAAAGCTACCTACCTAAAGCTACAGTACCGAATTATTTAACTGTAAACTTTAAACGCGATTATTTCGGAATGGTGTTTACCCAAAAATGATTTTGAGGTGGACACGATACCTGGAAAACTTTAGATCCGATCGCTTTCGTTTGTCTTGCCAATACATTATATATTTTTTATGAAATATTTTAATTTTATCAAAAAAACAATTTATTTTTACTTGGAAAAATACCTTTTTTTCCATAAAACTGCCTCCAATTCCGGTGTAAGCGTAATTTTTAAAGTTCCTTTGCTCAGCTACAAGATAATTGATTAAACTAACTAAATGTTTTCACATTTTTGATATCAGATAAACTATTCTCCCGCAATCGTGTCCTTTGCAAGGCACTAAAAATCTATAATGTTCGGCAGTTTGGCCGTTAGTTTTTATTGTTTTTGGTAAAAACAAGTTAAAATAATGTACTTTAAGACATCAAAACAGGTTTGTAATAAAACAAGAAAGGAAATTAACTTTGGCAAGCCGAAGCTTGTATTCCTTGCAGTTATAATTATTAAATTTAAAAATACAAAAAATGATATTCCCAATAGTATAAGAAAATATGTCAGAAAGCACCGAAGCTATAATTTGTTTCATATTATTTTCCCACCAATTTTCCGATCGTTCCTACGGCAGCTATATGATAAATTCGTCCGATTTTGATAAAATTAAATTCCAAATTCAGAAAAAATTGTTTTTCCAAGCGTAAGAGGTGTTAAAAAACACCGAAGCTGTAATTTATTTCATAATGTTTTCCAGCCAATTTTCCGATCGTTCCTATGGCAGCTATATGATATAGTACGATTTTGATAAAATTTAATTCTAAACTCAAAACTAATTATAAAATGTTATTTCCAAGCTTAAGAGGTTATATGTTAAAAAACACTAAAGACAGAAACGGACGGACAGACGCACATGGCTAGATCGACTCGTCTAGTTATGCTTATCAAACTTCTGCGTTGCAAACTTCTGACTGAAATCATTATATCCTCTGCAAGGGTATAAAAACCAAGAAATCTAGCTATTTTTCGAGGTACATGTGTACGAGTATATAACCATTTAAACTAGGAGGCGGCCGAGTCGACGTAGTTTAAGAGAATTATTTAATTTAATATAATAATTTCATAATTGAAAAAATATGTAGTGAATTGAAAGAAACATAAGCCTAATGAATATTTGCTGATGAAAAGGCGGTGGAAAGGTGCTGAATTTACTGATGAAATATAAATGTTTTGCTAGTGAAAGGAGCGGAGAAAGCATTTTACAAGTTGTACAATAGGGCGGGTCGGTTTGCGTCCAAAAAAACTGACAAATTGTATGGGGGGAACGTAACCTTTAAAGGATGGTAAGCAATATTGTCAATGAAATGTATGGTCTTAAATGGCGATTGACCTTTCCAAAAGCCAAAAAAATACTGTTTTATTTGAGGATATATGTTTATCATAATAAACAAAAGGTTTGTATTAAACTTGTAAAAAGAACAAGCGAATTGAACAAATTTTGACATGTAGATAGATATGGCGCTACACAGGCATTACCGTGGGCGTATGGGCTATCCCAGAAACTCAAGAATCTGCATGACAAGTCTCAACTTACCAGCTTTTATAGTGTCCGAGATCTCAAAGTTCATTTGGACGGACAGACAGGCATGGCTAGGTCGTCTCGGCTAGTGGTCCTGATCAAGAATATATATACTTCACTGTGTTACAATTTTCTGACTGAAATCATAATACCCTCTGCAAGGGTATAAAAATAAAAACAATTTCTAAAATTAACTCATTTTATTTTTTGGAATGTCAAACTATTTTTCTTCACAAATGAACTCAATACCAATACCAAAAGTTATCCCCATATAACTTAGTTACTAAAAAACTAGAGCAAATAGGGATGACCTGTGATCTTAGCTGAACGCCGCTTGATATATTGCAAGCACTGTAGCGTCATTTCCAGTCAGCACCCTCGAGGAGGGTTCAGTATGAGGATTTTCGCCAACCAAAAAATAAATGTTTTCACTGTCGAATGAGCATTTAACAAAAACTTGCAATATATATCCATAATTTTTCTCAAAGAACATTTAGAGATTGTTGTATCATTAGTGTTGCCGCCATAATTTAAAATTAATTTTTAATTTAATTTCTTATGTTATATATAAGCACTCGATAATTCTCGAGGTACCGATATAAGAAATATCGACCTCATTTATTCTTTTAAGAACCATCCCTAGAACCGGCAGAAGCGAAAGAAGAGAAGGAAAAAGACAAAGTTTTTAAGCGTTCTCCGCAGCGCCAAATGTAGTACACATTGATTCGGAAGCTGAAATTTAAATAAAGTATATTTCAAAATCGTAGTTTACCGATATCCGTCTGTGCCTTCAATTTGGTGGTGTGGGCTGCTGTAAAACCAATTCATTCATAAAAACTTTGTACACGCGTGGTTGTCGTTCTAACTGTACAACTACGAAGCGAAAATTTTCCAATTAGCCATAATATTGTGAAATAGCAATCGCATCTTTTTCTTGAACGTTAGGTGAGAAAAACGTATATGTAAACGGAAACAACAAAACCCCAGAAATTACGCACACAACTACAATTCTGGCGCACGCCAAGTTTACATAGCCTTCAAAAGTAAACAGAGATGAGCAAAAATGTTTGTAGAATATGAAAGAAAAAAGCGATAGGAACTGAGCAAAGTTGGGTCCAATGCGACAGTTGTGACAGTTGGTACCACTTTCGTTGCGCAGGCGTCGACGACGACGTCGAGAACAACGATTGGAATTGCGATCTGTGCCTTGTTGGAGATAACTCCGAAAACCCACCTGGAAGGATACTACGATCACCGCCTCCAAATCAGTTCGACAACACCAACATTATACCCGTAAACCAAAATAAGGTCGAGCAGCTAGTGGACGACCTCATCGATATGTATAAAACCAGCGACGATCACATTATTCTCGATGATTATTCTACCGCGAAAAAAAACCAGCTAATGCTCGATATGCTGGAAGTAAAAACCCTTCCGAGCAGAGATTTATCGAGGAGAAGTATAAAATTTTACTGCAAATGAATACGATAAACGTATCGACAGACGGGCTGTTTCAGGCGACGCCCGCATCACCGTCCAGTTCCCAAATCGCCGCAAGGCAAGCTATACCCAAGGAGCTTTCCTCGTTCAGCGGGGATCCTGAGGAGTGGCCAATGTTTATCAGTACATTCGGGCACAGTACTTTCGCAGCAGGGCTCTCCAATGTTGAAGACATACTCCGTCTACAAAAGTGCCTAAAAGGCAGGGCACGAGAAATGGAGAAGGATAAGCTTCTACTGCCTAACCTAGTTCAGGAAGTTATGAGCACGCTAAAAATGGAGAGGATGATCGACAAGTTGAGGAAGCTTGCGCCACCCAAAGAAAAATTGGAATTCATAATAGAGTACGCGCTCGCAGTACTCTAGTATACAACATTTGCGCAACGATCGAAGCATGCAGCCTAACAGCGCACTTAAACAACCCAATGTTAATCAAGGAGCTTGTAGACAAACTTCCAAGTAGCCACAAACTAAACTGGGCGATGCACACCAGCGACGAATCGGTCCCTCTCGTTATAGCGCAGGCGGCGTCGACTATCGTGACACCTTTGTCTCACAGGACAAGTTCTGTGAATACCCGTAATAGATGCTCAGCCAGTTCGAGCTAGGTATCTACAGCCCAGCAACAGGCTAATCCAAAGTGCATTGCATGCGAATCCACAAATCCAGCGCCGTAGAACAGAGATGGCAAGTTGCTAACGCCGAAAAGGCCTGCTTTCGATGCTTCAAGGTTTATCGAAACAATTGTCGATCAAAGGATTGAGGAATAAGCGGTTGTACAAGAAAGCATTACCCTCTACTCCACTCGGAAAATGTTCCCAATATAGCCAACGAAACGGGAAATAAAAGACATGTAAGCACACGCCAAGGCGATGTAGAAGGAAACCAGTTCTTACGAATCGTACCCGTAAATCTACACTATGATGACAACAAAATCGAAGTTTTCGCTTTCCTGGATGAAGGATCATCTGTGACCCTAATAGACGCATCAATTTTTGACAAGCTCGGTATAAAAGGTACACCTTCACCGATTTGAAAATACTTCGATTTCGATTAGAAAATACTTCCATGCGAGCATCAGTCCAAATCCCAGGCGTTAGCTCAAAAAAACGTTACTGGCTCAACAACGTTCAGACTGTCAAAAACATTGCACTCCCAAAGCAAACCGTCGATATAGATGAGTTGCGCAGTAAGTACAGCTATCTAAAGGACCTGCCATTAGAGACCTACTCCACGCGGCCAATGTTATTAATTGGAACAAACAATTTGAAAATAGCCGTTCCTCGCAGGATCCGCTTAGGCAAATGGAACGACCCAATAGCGTCAAAGTGCATGTTAGGGTGGACTATCCAGGGATCAGCAAACTCAAACCGTTACGTATCTATGCACCACTGCGATTGCAACTGGCGAGAGCTTCACGATGAAGTCAAAGAACAATTCAACCTCGAGTCAATGTCGCCTAAAAAAATGATTTAAGGCGAGGACAAACGAGCAGTCGAAATCCTAGAGCAGACTTGCCAAAACAAATGTGGCAAATACGCAGCTGGGCTTCCCGAGAGTGTCACTACAGCTCTAAAGCGCCTACAATGCATGAGAACCAGAATTCTGAGCGAACCGGATCTGTTTTCAAAAATCGACGACCAAATCTAAAATCTTCTTGCCAAAGGATACGCCAAGCAACTATCTGACGAGGAGGCGAAGAAAGAAGAAACTCGCTCTTGGTACTTACCCATATTTACAGCCCTAAATCCGAATAAGCCTGGAAAGATAAGGCTGGTTTGGGATGCGGCAGCAAAAACAAACGGAGTAGGCCTCAACGACTTTCTGTTAAGCGGACCGGACTGCTTAAACACACTCATCGAAGTTCTCCTAGCCTTCAGAGTCGGAAAAGTCGCCGGCACAACCCGATGTCAGCGGCAGACACTGATGACATATGTCCTAGATCGAGGTATTCCTTTATGAATGCTGCATATTGAGCCTTCAAAGCTGGCTGACGATTCAACTTTCTCTCTAGGGACAAGAATCTTCGATAAACTTGCTGGTAGGACTCTCCCAAAAGATCTAGATTGAACTTGGTAGCGCGTATAATCGGCTTGGCGCAGTTTTCCACTTCCAAAAATCGTCGAGGAAGATCATCTAACCGATCGAAACTATTCTCTCGACTAGCGAGAAGTACATCTTGAGACGACATAAAGGACGAGCCATTGGAAAGGCCATAACCTCCAGAAACAACCCAACCCAGACGCGTCTTTTGAATTAGGGGTAACCCAGGTGGGAGCTAGATTTGGCCAACGCACAACATCTCGAAAAAGAGGCTGGCTCCGATTAAAAGATCCACCCGCTGGGGAGCATAAAACCTTGGGTCAGCTAACTGTATATTTTTGGGTATGTTCCAGCTGCCAGTGTCGACGTTGAAGCTAGGCTGTCGCTCTGTTATGTTCGGAGCAATCACCGCGGTAATGTTGGCTGTGTATTCCGTCACAAAACTGGAATCTCCTATTCCAGTTACGGATGCTGAAGATTTTATTTGCTTGACTTGAAGCTGATTTACGAATCGGGACGTTAGCCCGAATCAAGTAGAGCTCGACAGGAACGAAAACCCCGGAATGGTTTTTTACTAAAACGCTAGCCGTTGCTAAGAGCACAATATCATTATTAAACTCCTGTGCAATAAGAGCAGTCTAAGTGGAAGGCAGTGCAGAGAGAAGTGCTTCTTGGAGCTGTGCTCCTTCTTGTGAAGAAAAGGAAGGTGAGCATCCCAGGCGAAGCAGGGTGTGGTGCTTAGATCCGCATGCACGACAACTATTGGAGTTGCCGAACTTGATGACCAACCTTAAGACAATTTATGCAAAGACCGAGCCGTTTCGCTTCTTGAAGCCTATTCGCAGGAGACAGGATTTTAAAATTCTGAAAATAAGAAATGGAATGCCCCGCATCATTACGGAACATACAAATCCAAGGGTAAGCATTCGAGGCAATGGCGAAATTCATAGTCTCCAACGTCCTGCATCGCTGCTCGAGAAATGATGCCATTGACTCCCACGTAGGAATTAAATTGACGAAGGCAGGGTCCTCTAAGCGCTCTTCCCACTTTGCCTGACTTGCCGGATCCAACTTTTGGAACAGGACTTGGACGATGATGCATCCTGCGATTTGTTCCGTCGTTCCCAGTCCTTTGAGAGCACGAATATGAGCGTTGAATTTATCGGACAGCTCCCGAAGTGTCGAGACGGAACCACTCTGCGCCGCCTTAAGTCCCAGGATCTCAGTAATGTGTGCCTGAAAAACCAAACGTCGATTATCAAATCCATTTTGCAGCAAATCTAAAGCAATTGCGTAGTTGCCATCTGAAATTTCCAATGAGCGAATAGTATCCAACGCTGGGTCCCTCAGGCATGATCGTAGATGCTGCAGCTTTTCTACGTTGGTGAGGTCCGGATGACTATCTATGATTGTGATAAACATAGAATAAAAGTCAGACCAATTTGCATAACCTCCAGCGAATTTTGGAAGCTCCAGCTTGGGCATAAATGCTGCTTTATGTCGAGGCTAACGCTGCTGGGGGCCGAAAACTCCCGGAGTGATGCCCTCAGCAAAAGTTGAGTGCGAAAGAAGCTGTGAGGCGCGCTTTGAAATTTCGGATCGAGCTGATGACTTCAGAATTACGAGAATGTCATCAAATTTTTCACTTAAATAACTTTCAATTTCATCGAAATCCAATTCTTCGAGCTCACCGAGCACCTTTTTAAATGACTCTTGAAGCTCATCAATCAACTCCAACCTCACATGAAAACCGGATTCGTCGCATGAAGTTAACGACGCACTTGATAGGGAATCCACTAAACGCTCCACTCTATTAAACAAAGCCGTTGCCTTGCGCTTTAAAAATATTGCCCTGTTTGCATCAGCGGTAACAACTCCAAAAGTTCCCTTAGGCATGGCTACAACAACAACAACAAACCCAGCAGACGAAATGCCCGAAATTCGGCTCCAGCGGGAAGATGAGCG
Source organism: Drosophila suzukii (assembly GCF_043229965.1). Taxonomy (NCBI): domain Eukaryota; kingdom Metazoa; phylum Arthropoda; class Insecta; order Diptera; family Drosophilidae; genus Drosophila; species Drosophila suzukii. Next base: position 15,298,021 of record NW_027255896.1, on the reverse strand, counting down.
CAAAGCAAACGAGGGAATAACAGCCCGCTACTTGGCTATGTACTCTTCTATGTATAGCTGATTTTGCGCCTTATATGTAAATTTCCGCAATCACCAACTGTTATTTATTTATAGCGCTCACTGCATTTAAGGGCTTATGATTGTTGCTCCGCCAAATGCAGCCGCAAGAACGAAATAGTCAATAAATAGACTTATATGATTTGCACTTAGTATTATTTATGCACAAATCACGTCGGGGTCACCAATGTTGAACTAATAAGCTTTTTTTTTAGTTATTGCAAAATTAAAAAATACGAATTTTAGGTTGCATTATGCTTGTTAACAATTTATTAGCGAAAGAGAGAATTTAATGTCGAGATCAGAATTCGTACTGATTTTATAAAGGGAGAGACAGCCGAATGCTGGGTCCAAGAATGCAAGTACACAGAAAACGAGGGAGCTAGATAGAGAGAACTACATTTCGCCATGCAATTAATATAAGAGATCGAATTAAGACGTTAATTAGCTGCTGCGGCTGCGTGACTTGACAGATGTATTTAAGTTTGTTTGCAGATTCTCAAGACTTAAGCGAGACGTCCTTACCGATCCTGCAGTCCCAACGAAAAGAGAAGTCCTTCAGGTTCTCATATCGACCCCTTGGGGCTACTATCGTGTCATTCGATCGGATTCAAAATCCTTCTGCAGAAAATCTGGCAAGCAAACATCAGCTGGGACCAAGAGCTGTCAGAATCACTGTTGGAGGACTGGAATAAATGGAAGAGATGCTACTCCCCAAGGATGTCTGTTGGAACCCGAATCGGCCTGCACACGTTGGTGACGCTAGCAAAGGGGTTCGAAAACCCTTGTGCTGACACATTGCTTTACGGACCAGAGTTTTGGAAAGCGAACCCAGTAAGTGGCCAACAGTTCCATCACGAGTAACGGAGATCGATACGACCAAACTACGCAGACACGTCTTCACAACTAGTAGTGCGAATAAAGTCTTACTCGACGTGGAATATTTTTCCGATTGGCGGCGCCTATACAGAGCCGTCGCAAACATGTCTCTATATATCCAGCGACTTCAAGTTAAATGCCAAAGGACTGACATGCCGTCAGCAGTGACCGAATTTCACGTCAAAGAAGCGCAGATCCTACTATACAAAGCACAGAGGGTCGTGTTCACGGATGAAATCCATTCATTGATGAGTAAAAAACCAATAAGCGCAAAAAGCAGATTGACTGGATTAAACGCATATCTGGACGACAACGGAATCCTTCGCACTAAAGGTCGTGTGAACGCAGTCGGATACACTATGGACGCGATAATATTGCCCCCAGAGAGCCGAGTAACATTTTTATTAGTCCGGTTCTATCTCGAAAAATATCATAACCTCACTCACGAAACCGTGATAAATGATATACAATCCAAATTTTATATTCTGCGCCTAAGAGTACTGCACAAACCCGTAAGAAAAGCCTGCCAGTTATGTAAAATTCGTTGCGCAATGCCACAGCCTCCACAAATGGCCCCGGTTCCAAAAGCGAGGTTGACCAGATTCGAAAAACCATTCACGTGCACCGGCGTTGATTATTTTGGGCCTATCCTAGTCAACGTTGGAAGACGCAAAGAGATGAGATGGGTTGCGCTGTTTACCTGCTTAACCCTGCGTGCAGTCCACTTCGAGATCGCTCACAGCCTCAATACAAACTCCTGTGTGATGTGTTTCACGAATTTCATGGCACTTCGTGGGACACCAAGAGAAATGTATTCCGATAATGACACTAATTTCAAGGCCACGGAGAAGGCATTACGAGAGGAGCTGATCAAGACCGACTTCGATAAAATTGCAATAAAGTTCAACGGCATTAAATGGCAATTTAACCATCCAGGAGCCCCTCACATGGGCGGTGCTTGGGAAAGATTTGTCCGCACAATCAAACCAGTCCTGAAAAGCATCTGCCCGAATTACTCATTCAACGACGAAAGCCTGAGGTGCGCTCTAATGGAAGCACAGTTCATCATAAACTCACGTCCGTTAACTTTCCTCAGCCTGGACTACGAGGACGACTCCGCGCAGACTCCAAGTCACCTGCTAATGGGTTCATCGAATGGGTACAAACCAATCAAAGAAGAGAAGATGAATTTAAGACGTCATTGGAACGACCCTGGGGCCCCAGGGTAAATTACAGGAGGTGGAAGGTTTTAATTTCTTATGTTATATATAAGCACTCGATAATTCTCGAGGTACCGATATTAGAAATATCGACCTCATTTATCCTTTTAAGAACCATCCCTAGAACCGGCAGAAGCGAAAAAAGAGAAGGTAAAAGACAAAGTTTTTTAGCGCCAATTGTAATTCACATTGATTTGGAAGCTGAAATTTAAATAAAGTTTATTTCAAAATCGTAGTTTACCGCTATCCGTCTGTGCCTTCAATTTGGTGGTGTGGGCTGCTGTAAAACAAATTCGGTTTATCTCTCAACAATTAGTTTTTTAAAATGTTCCATCTTTTCAAAACCCTGTTGTAAAAAGTCCTTCATTTAATGCATTTCCATGGTGAAATATGGCACTTGATAAAATATATCTTTTATTTTCAAATCTAAGTTCACTTTGTGAGGCGTTTGTTAAACTAAAATTGGTTATTTTTCTATTCGCTGCATCGACTAAACGCGCCCTGAATTTTCTATTAAGGACTGACATTGTAAATAGTTTCCACAATGTGCACTCTCGCTATCTTCAATATTTCTCCAATTTCCACAATTAAATGGTATTAATTCAATTATAGGGCATTTTCCATCTATAAGAGCATAAAGTTAAGCATTTACGTTTGTATGTTTGGCCTATAATCGCAGTTAGAGCATTTTAAAGATTCCACAAGCTTGTATACAAATAATTGTTTTTTTTCCTGCTAGGGAATGGCACTCTAATAGTTGTCGCAAAAAGTCTCGGCTGTCCTTCTGTTTTATGTTGTAAGAAATTCGTAAATCTGAAATAGTAATATTTGTCCCTATCATAAATCTGAAATATCAATGTTTGTCCCTATCATTAAAGGGTTCGGCATGCAGATTCCTGAGCTTCTAATGCAGCGCAAGTTCGATTCAGCACGCCCACAATCCGCCCAAAACTGTGGCTCCTACAGTTTTGATGCTAGAATACAAATTTAAACTGAAATGTATCAGTTCGTCAATACCTATCGATTGACCAAAAAATAGTTTGCCACGCCCACTCTAACGCCCTTAGCGCTTAAATCTGGCTACCGCCCACATAACCATATATTGAGATCACGGGTAGCTGGCGAATTTCAATCTCGCTTTGCTTCTTGCATCTCTCCATTTCCTTTTGGTCCCTTTAGCTGGGTAGCTGGTATCTTTTTCTCCTTTTCTAATACAGATGGCTCAATGATAGCTGCTGTTTGCCGCCTCAAATATATGATTTTATCAGAAACATTTTTATTTTTATACCCTTGCAGAGGGTGTTATAATTTCAGTCAGAAGTATGCAACGCAGTGAAGAAGACGTTTCTGACCCCATAAAGTATATATATTCTTGATCAGCATCACTAGACGAGTCGGTCTAGCCATGGCCGTCTGTTCTTCCGTTTCTACGCAAACTATTCTCTCAGTTTTAAAGCTATTGAAATTGAAATTTTCCCAAAAGTCTTCTTTCCTTTGCAGGTAGTATATAAGTCGGAACCAGCCGGATCGGACAACTATATCTTATAGCTCCCATAGGAATAATGGAAAAAAAAATTTTAAAAATATATATCTTTGGTTTTTTAACATATATCCTCCTACGCTTGGAAATAACATTTTTGAATGAGTTTTGAATTTCGAATTTAATTTTATCAAAATCGGAAGACTCTTTTATATAGCTGCCATAGGAACGATCGGAAAATTGGTGGGAAAATATTATAAAACAAATTATAGCTTCGGGGTTTTTTTCCGGCTTGCCGAAGTTAACTTCATTTCTTGTTTTTAGTATTACCAACCAAATGTTGTAGATCTTTTCTATACTTACTTCTTAATCGATTGTATTCTATAATAGCACCATCATTTGTTTTGATGCTTTTCGGATTAATGTTGAGAATATGTAGAAAGGGCTTTCAAACGAGAGAAAGCAACATAAATTTGACCATTTGCGAATATACTATCACCAATATCAACAACACCGGAAGTGATTGTTAGCCCTTGGCTTTTATGAAAGGTTATTGCATACGCCAAGCATATTGAAAATTGTTTTCGAACTATAAAAACATTAATATTATAGTGGAGCTTTGTATTTTGAGGAATTTCGAATTAATTTTAATAAAAATCGGATGGCTCTATTATATACCTGTTAAAGAAACGGACAGAGAAATAATGAAATAATTATTTTAAAGAAAAATTTTGCTATGTTGATTTTGATTGTATTTTCTTTTACTCTATTTTAACTTTTCAACATTACGAATTTAATTTTACACAAATATCACTGAGGCTAGCAACAATCCTTAAGAACTTAACATGGTGTTACTAACATTGATTTTTTCTTATAACTGCAAGGGTATACAAACTTCGGCTTGCCGAAATTTACTTCCTTTCTTGTTTTTATTATTACCATCCAAATGTTGGAGTCAGTCTCTGATTAGCATTCGTTGTAGTCAGACGTGTTTTCTTTTCGTGCTCCGAGTGCAATGCGGTTCGTTGCTCTTCGCTTTGTCGTCGTACTTTTCACACTGCATGTGTTGATCTCCCGGAGGATGCTATTAGATTATTAACAAATATGCCGAATATACTCTGGCAGTGTGATCGCTGTGTTGTGAGTAATGATTCATACTCCAAAATCGATGAATGGATAAACTTCATGACCTAAAGAGTCTATACATGGATTTAAACTCAAAGTTTCTGAAGGCTTTTCCCAATTCTACCACTGACAATAGCAATGTCAGTCAGCGTAAAAAAGTGGTGAAGCCATTGCCTCCAGCTTCTTCAATTGCTCGTCAAGCCAACCATGCAGACCTGATACCCCCCGCACCAGTTTCTACTGCTGCCAGGAATCATGCAAAGAATAAGAGGAACAAGAGGCAAATAGTTGGTCAAGCTCCTAGTTGTGAACTACTCGAAGTTGTGCCGAGCAATAAATTCCTTTATATTGGTAGATTTAGAGCTAGGTGTGGATACCGCCACCATAATTTGCAAGCCTTTAGTCAAAAATGGTGTAGATGTTGCTACACTGGAATTCGTCAATTTTAAATTAGGAATACCTGAGCAGCACTTTCAGACTGTGTTTAGTGATGTGTTCTGGCCCAATCCAATCAAGGTCAGTCGATTCATCCACAGGGCTAGGCCGATTGTTGATGGGAACGTTCTGGATTTGCACAATCATCATACATCGGTCTCAAAAAACTCCCAATATTCGGCGCCTCTGGTGTCGATTTGACTACGACAAATTTTTATGATCCTCCTCCTCATCTTCATGCTACTTATTCGCAATGTCAACGTCCGCTGGTTTCGATATCGCCAGCTGACGTGCCAGTGCACTCTTAAGTATTGGGCGCCCATCACTTCCAAATCAAAAACATCATCAGCTGGATTTTTCCTTTTTTATTTCTGTCTAACGTTCATCAAACGCTCACTGGAGAGGCGTTGTCACCAGATTCCGTTAAAATTCCCGCTCTAAGCGCGCTCTTCGGAGATGTGCACTCATCACAATCAAAGCAACAACAACGGAAATACAACATTGGGAACGCAAGAACAAATACGTCTTAGGGCATTGGACTATGATGCCTTAAATGCGAATCCGGAGATTGTTGATCGTGCTATTGTGAGTACGGCCCCACTAAAAAACAAGGAAGAACGCTATAGTCGAGTACCTCGACTATCAGATACCCGTTACTCAAAGGGAAATGGAGATATGCAAGCAGCAAAGCGAAATTAAAATGCGCCACCTACCGGCGGTAGACAGATTTAAGCGTTATGGGCGTTAGAGTGGGCGTGGCAAATTTATTTTTGGATCAATCGATAGGTATTGACGACACCAATACATTTCAGTTAAAATTTTTTATCTAGCATGCAAATTGTGGGCGTCACAGGTTTTCGCGGCTTGTGGGCGTTTAAGTGGGCGTGGCAAACTTTTTTTTAGGTCAATCGATAGGTATTGATGAGAACAATACATTTCAGTTAAAATTTTCTGTCTAGCATCAAAACTGTAGGAGTTACAGTTTTGGGCGGTTTGTGGGCGTTAGAGTGGGCGTGGCAGTCTACTGAAACAAACTTGCGCTGCGTAAGAAGCTCAGGAATCTGTACGCCAAATTTTAATAGCCTAGCTCTCATAGTTTCCGAGATCTCAGCGTTCATCCGGACAGACAGACGGACAGACGGACAGACGGTCAGACGGACAGACGGACATGGCTAGATCGACTCGGCTAGTGATCCTGATCAAGAATATGTATACTTTATGGGGTCGGAAACGCTTCCTTCTGCCTGTTACATACTTTCCTACGAATCTAGTATACCCTTTTACTCTACGAGTAACGGGTATAATTATTTTCAAAACATCTCCGGAATGCGGACAAAGGCGGAGCAAGTATACCTTGCCACATCCCAATGAGAGTTTGATGTTACAGTTTTAGTTGAAACTTGGCTCAACATAAGCTTTTACTCAAATGAATTCTTCGACTCCAATTTGTAACATGGGTTCCGCAAAGACAGAGATAGCACGAAAACCCACTGTTAGAGGGGGTGGTGTAATTGTTGCTGTTCGCTGCAATTTGCGCTGCTTGTCAATTAGACTTCTCATTGAAGATACCCTTCTTGATCAAGTTGCGGTGTCGATAATTGGAGAATCGGAAACGCTGCAAATTGTGGTGTCATACATACCACCGAATGGTTCATATAAGCTTTACAAAGCTCATCTGGAAAACATTACCGACATCTACAATAATCTGCAGGACCCTTAACATATCTGTGGGATTGGAGACTTTAATCTATCATCCCTCGTTTGGTCTCAGGATCCGAAGCATTACTCTTCACTGCCAAGCAACATTCATAAACCACACGAGATTCTTTTCATCGATGATATTTTCAGTATGGGCTTAATAGAAGTCAATAAAATATTCAATAGCTTACATAAAATTGTAGACTAAGTATTCGTTAGCGCTGATATTAACTTTTTTTTAGTCCAATGTAATTCACCTATAAGCAATTGTGATATCCATCATAGACCATTGCTACTAGGTATAAACTTTTACAGTTTTGCGCCTTCAGCTGAATATTCACCTAGATTTATTTTCAATGAAACCAGCCTTTGTGCCATCAGAAATTAGATCTCTGCCATTAACTGGGAGTCAGTTTTAGTTGTTATTTTAAACATCATTAAGAACAATGCTTGAGAAAGGGTCCACAATTCGTTTAAGTTGCCATGGTATACGACGAGAATTTTTAAATAGATTTCTTTACAATCAGTATATAGCGAGTGCTGAGAACGGGCTAAAAAGTAAACCCAACTCTTTTTGGCGATTCATCAATTCAAAGATGAACGCTTCTTCAGTCCCATCTGCTATGTTCCTAGGGAATTTATCTTCCCATTCAAATACAGAAACTGCAAATCTCTTTGCCTCTAATTTTAAAGCTAATTTTGAGCCAACAGCAGCCTGGAATGATTCTCAAAACTTAAACGCGATCACACCTCTATTGAATTTAGGTAGTTTAACCGTGCTAGAAGAGAATATTCATGGGGCTGTTGAAGACGTTGATGATTCTTACACTCCGGACTGTGATGGGATTCCGGCCTACCTTCTGAAGCATTGTATAGAGATGCTATGCGTTCCACTAAAAATTCTGTTTGATAAATTACTTACTAGTGGACACTTTGCGGATAGATGGAAGGTCGCATCCGTGTCTCCAATTTTAAAATCAGGACCGAAGAATAACATTGCCAATTACAGGCCTATAGCAAAGATCAATAATATTGCTAAACTCTTCGAAGGCATTGTTGCCCATAAATTATCATTTCTTCTAAAAACATATATAAGCACTTCTCAGCATAGTTTTGTTGCAGGTCGGTCAACTACGACTAGTCTTGCCGTTTTCAGCAACTATTGCATTCATGCTTTTGATAAGCGATCTCAGGTTCATGCTACATACACTGATTTTGCGAAACCCTTTGACTAAGTTAGGCACAGTGCACTACTGGCAAAACTAGCCCGCTTGGGTATATATATTCGACATTACTCATCGTCTTTAGAGTGAATATTTATGGCAAATTCTCGGATTCCTATTTGTCAACCTCTGTTCTGCCTCAGGGGAGTGCTATGGGACCTCTGCTTTTCATCATTTTCATTAATTATATGAGGTTCTGTCTATCTTCAGAGTGTCTACTGTATGCAGATGATTTACAAATTTTTAAGTCTTTTAAAATAGCGACAGACTCACAATTGGTTAAAAATAACTTATATTCGTTGAGCTCTTAGTGTAGCCGATATTCGCTTCCTCTTAACATAACCAAGTGCTTCTATGTCACTTACAGTAAATCCGTATACAATTTCGTCGCAACCTATAATATCAATGGTCAACCTCTACAACAGCAGCAGGAATCCTTGGATCTAGGTGTGTTGTCTAGCTCGAAATTTAAGTTTGCAGCACACTTCGATTACATCATGCCCAGGGCCTATGCTATGTTTGGATTTGTGAAGCGGAACGCATCACTATTCACGGATCCCTACACAAGACTTGCGCTTCATTTTGCATTTGTCTGATCTAGACTAGAATATGCGTCTCTTATTTGGAATCCCTTCACTACCACTCATGGAAACAGAATAGAACGACTACAGAAACAATTTTTGAAATTCGCTTTGTTGCCGCTAAGACCCTACCCCTTCATACCACCAGCAATGTAGGCTTGTTCACCTACCATCCCTTGAGCATCGTAGAAGTATCCTCGCCATTTGCTTCGTTTCTGATTTGGTGGATGGTAGTGTCGACTGTCCTGAACTACTCTCGAAAGTTGGTTTTCACGCTCCGTCTAAACAACTTCGGAATTTTTATCCCTTTGTTCTCGAGCTGCGGCGGACAAATTATTCCCAAAATGAGCCCCTCTAGGGTCTTATATGACTCTAACGCACTTCCAATCGATATGCAATTGGACTACTTCTCAAGTAAATCAATTCTTAAGCATAGGTTAGTCAATTATTTTGTAAATTTTAGTACGTAAGATAAGTTGTTGAATTGTACAAGTAGCCAGTAATGGAATTCCGTTGGCGAAATAAATAAATGTAGATATTTTCTATATTTACTTCTTAATCGATTGTATTCTATAATAGCACCATCATTTATTTTAATGCTTTTCAGATTAAGGTTAAGAATATGTAGGCCGAAAAGGGTTTTCAACCATTTGCGAATATACTATCACCAATATCAACAACTCCGGAAGTGATTGTTAGCCATTGGCTTTTATAAAAGGTTATTGCATACACCAAGCATTGAATTTTGTTTTCGAACTATAAAAGCATTATTTTTAAGTTGGAGCTTTGATTCGGTACGTTCAATTTCAAATTCCTTTTCTTCGAATTGGACAGTCAACTTTACAATAGTTTTAAAAGTGCGGTCGTTTAAGACATATACCGTTTCATGCAGCTTCCTTATGATGCCTATAGATCCATTAACTAATCCTGATCCAATATTTAGATTTCGAAATAACATTAATTTTGCACCTTTTTTAGCTTCTATTGTATCTACTAAATTAGCTGTTTCTGAACACCTTACCTTTCTTTTTTAGTTTTTCCAGAGATTTAGCTGGTTTAGCTTTCTGTATGGCAGTCTTAGCTTCGATTAAGTCTTCAGCGGTGATCAATATTTTTTCTGAACGAATTTTTTTCAACATTCCCACGTTTAACTTTGAGCATTGTTCCTTTGTAGGAAATAAACAAATTGTATGCGCAGGCAGCTTTCTAATGTATTCGATGAGTTCGGAAAGATACGTTTCAATTGTATCGCTATTTAATTTAATTTCTCTTTTAGATAAAAGCTGATAATCTTTCTCATCTAAAATACTTAACTTTACCTGTGCTAAGGCTTGAAACATCTTGATCTGATTGTTGTCTGACATTTTGTGTTAGCTCACCATAAATTTGTAGGGTGCAGACCAGAAAATCTCTCTTTAGTCATATTAACAAATGGAGAAGGGTCGATTACTGAGTCTAATTTCAATAAATCTCCAGATAAAAAAATATTTACTCTTCCGAACCAGCCATCTGGGTGTTCCAAAGTATCATATATTTCGCACAATCGTTAGTTTATTTACTGTAATGTTACATTTGAAACCATAGAAATTTCATCAATTATAATAAGGCATACATTTTTAAGCTTATCCCGCAATAACTTTAATTTTGTTTAGATTAGGTTAGGTTAGGTAGGAGTGATTGGAGATTAGATCCTAATCCCCACACTCAGGCCACATTGGGCCCCTTGTGATACCACATGATCTCTGGTTAGATCCTTTTCCCTAGCTCATGGGTCATTTGTTTTCGCGAAGTATTTTGTTCTTGTTAGGAAACATAAGAGTTTTTGGATGCTTACGCTCTGAATGGCCGCAAGGTTCGGAAGTGTGTAGCTACCTAGGGTTTGAAAGCGCTTTAGGTTATGAGCTGGGCAAAAGCATAGGAGATGTTCGATGCTCTCCTCTTCGTCTATCTGTTTGCAGCTTCGGCAGAAGTCGTGGTGACTGAGTCCCAGCCTGAGCGCATGAGTCCCTATAAGGCAAAGGCCCGTGAGGGCATTTAGGAGAGTGTAGATGTCCTCCCTGCTACATTGTAGGAGAGTTTTTGTTCTTTTCGAGTTGTAGTTTGGCCATGTGAGTGTAGAATTGTGACATGTTGAGATTGAGTTCCAACGGTTGTTGGAAAGTGTGTACAGTCTCTGCCTGAGACGGAGCTTGCAGGCTACCTGCTACCAGCTTGCTGGGCATACCCACCGTGTCCTTACCGTGAAGGATATCGGCGGTTGTCCCCTGTCTTGCTAGCTCGTCTGCTATGCAGTTGCCCTCAATATTGCGGTGTCCAGGCACCCAGTTGAGGTTAATTCTCGTTAAGATATTTGCGGCATTCAGAGATTGTTTTTGAGTTTGTTGTGTAGGAGTCGAGGGCCCTCAGGGCTGCTTGACTGTCCGAGAAGATGAAAATATCTATGTCATGATGTGTTGACGGGTCCAGGTGGGTCGTGGCTTGGCCCCGGGGTAGACCTCGCCGCCCTTGTTAATGGCAGCCTTATAAAGTGGTGCCGACCTCTCGCCTTCACAGGCGATCAACTTAACGTTGCCCTGGTACCACTCTGCATCTGTGCAATCGGGTGGCGGACCTGGGTTCTCGTCCAGCACTTTTAAGGCCACTGACGCAAGGGCCCGTCTAACCAGACCCCATTGGTTCCTTGGGATCCTACCGCCTTCATCGCTCTGGTCGATGACTAAAATGATCTTCCGATCCTTTACTACCTCAGCAAAGGATCTCGACCATGTGCCGCGGTTGGTTACTTTGGCCTTCTTGCTCACTGGTTGAGCTGTCTCCATCGACCTTTCTCTCTTGTTGCTGTTGCTGGTGGTCATAGCGATGTCAAAGTCTGGGATTTCCGCCTTTGCCCAGGCTATGTCCTCTTGGATTTTTAAGCTTTCTTGCGGTCAAGAGGTCCTGCCTGGTTAGGTGGTACCCTCTTGAACTCCTTTGCCCTGGTACTCACCACGAGACCGGCTTTGGCGATCCCCTCAGGCTGGTGTAGCTGGTTAGCCACACCTACGCTGGTGGAAGGCTTGGGCTTGTCGTTGTGGTGAGCTAGGCTTAGCCGGCTGCGTTGTTCGCTGGCCTTGGCAGGGGTCGACGTCACAGGGACTAGGGTAATCGGAGCCGTGATCTTGCTCTTCTTATCGTCGTTGGTTACGACTTCCGACTTTCTGAGAGTGTCGGGCTCTTTTTTATTGTTGTTGTTTGTTATATTGTTGCTATTAGTTAGATTCTCCATGTTAGTTCCCACGAGCTGCGGAGAAGGGACAGGTCCACCCGGGCAGAGATCCGCTGTACCCGGGTAAGGCTGACTTAGAACAGGTGGTCGCCACTTGCCTGAGCTCACCGTTTGAGACTGAGTTTTTTGATAACTCGGGCTCCCAGCCAGATTGACTCTCGGCACGGTTCGAATGAGTTGTGTGGGTAGGGAAGAGGTAGGTTCAAAGACTGTGGGAAGGGAGGTATGTGTGAGCTATTTGTCGGAGGCGGCAGCACAAGCGCGACGTCGGTACTGCTACGGCGCAGATACCCGCTGACTGTCCGGGGCTACTTATTTACGCTTCATGTTGGGAGCTTGGCGGTAGCCGGGCTGTATTCAACTTTCACGCTTATTCGTAACTGCCCTGGAGAACCAGGGCGCTCGCTATCCGCAACCTGCGACCCGTTCGGTAGCCTTCAGCTCGGCGCCCTCCGAGCCATGAACAGGTAAATTTAACAAGCTATGTACAGTTTTGCCATTTACATTACGAGCTGCAACTCCAGTAGGACCAGCCACAACGACATGCTTTCCAAGGCTTTTTATAATAAATTTTCTTAGCACATTAATTAAAAAAGATTTTCCAGTGCCTCCAACTTCAAAAACGAATTTACGTAACACATTTTCTGGAGATAGTCTCGGATTTTTCAGTGTTTTATTCTCAAGCTCTGCTTTCCATGTAATACAATAGGTTGATACAGTATTAACAATATCGTGAAATATTCTTCTTTGGTTAATATTAAGATTAATTATGTTTCAGATATTGTAGGATTATTTTCATTTAAAGCGAGATGGTTTATTTCATGTAATTCGTTTTCTAATAGTACTTCAAATCCAACAACATTCCCACATTCATCGTCATCTTGTATTGTATGTTACGTGGGCATATTTGTGCCCGAGTCCTGACAGGGACTTGGGCCGAGGGAGAGGCGTCCGATGTTCAGGCACCATTTGCCGGCATAAGCTACGTCGCATTCGGGTCGTGGGATCTTGGTAAGCCTCTCTCCTCTTCAACATAACGAGAATAAATATTAAAAGTGCCTGGAAAATAGTCATCAAGTTCGTCAGTCATCAGTCCACACTGCCCAACAAGCTTAGCTATCGCAATACGAACAGGCTGTGTTTTGGCCATATTCCCTCCCCTTCACACATTTGTGTGCCAATGGATCGTCGCGGGCCGCGCAATACGATCCCCTATTGTCAAGGTTGTCCGTCGAAAGTTATGTCATCGTTCTTGACCTACTCCACTTCTCGCGTCAGCACACCCCCTTTGTTAGAGTTCTAGCACACCATGGTTTCGAATTCTTTTTCACATTATAAATTTATTAAATAATATTTATGTCGGCGTGTGCCGGGGTTGAGTAATTTAATATTGGCTAATTCATATAGGGATTAATTTAATTGATAATTATTGTATTAGCGGAGAGTATCGACTTTACCACCTGTGAAGGTGCACACATCAGCAAAATGCTGACTATTCACGACTACAAACGTCGCTCAGAGGGCTCTTTCAATTGTACATACAATTACAAGGCTGATACTCGCCGCTGAAAAATTAACATATAATTATTATGTATAAAAAAGGTAGAAAAAGGTATAAAAAAGAAAGGTATATCTAAAAGATTATATATATGAAACAATTATTATATATGGATATTATATATTATTACATGAATTCCTAACAGATTAATTCTTTGTCTTAACTAGGAAAGTACTAACATTGCCCAAAAATAAATTTGTATCTAGACGGGAGAGGACAATGACCGTTGGAACGGTAGAGATAATGATAGCCTTCTCGGTCTTATTACAGTGGGCAAGGGGTGAAAAATCTAGACGGAAGGTCTCAATATATAAGTACTCCAATTCATTCACTGTTATTGGTAGGGTCGCTTTTGATAACAAGTATAAAATTCTTACGTTAAATTGTGGATCAGTGTCTATTGTTTTTGCTAAAGCTTCTGAGGTAATCATGGCGCACGGATATATATATATATGTATGTATAAGAAAAGGAACCGTCTTCCGACAAACTTACCCTCTTTTTAATCCTGGGCGATGAGATCTCTACGTTCCGAATCCTGGGCTTTGGGAGATGTTATAATTGGTTTATATACATATATACGTGCAGGACTTGATGGCGGTTTACAAAAACAAAACACAAAAATTACATTACACAAAAAAATAACACTATCGCTGTATAGATATGTATGTATGCATGCATCGTATGCGAGTTCCACTGCGGCGCACGTCAGTTCCAATGCTCGAGCTGGGGCTGGTCGGCACAGCTCCAATTTCTTGTTCAGCGTATGTAATTGGGCGTTCTGTTTACACTTGCATTCAGAAATGCATGTACTCGCAAATTGTTTGTGATTGTTTTTATCGATTCACTTTTTGTTTATAATATTGGAGTGCAATTTATTTATTATTATTTTATTGTTTCTATTGTCTTTTTGCTGCTTCAATTCACTGTATCTGCTTGGCTTATGCTCCAATGTGGGTCACTACTTTCTCCAGGGCATGATGTTGGTCGCGGCGTCTCTGAACAGAGCGCTTGTAGATCTTTACAACCTTAGGGATAGTCCAACGATGAGCTTCATGGTCTTGTTGACATCTTGAATATCATCTTGGTGGTCAACGATCTCTACTGTGTTAATCACATTGGCGCACCGCCCATCTTGGGGTCCTTAGGCCATTCACTTGGTTCACTAGTTCTTTTTGTCTTTCGGGATTTTGCAGGTTGACTCCAGATTGTGGTCGATCGCAGGACCAGTAATAAGGACTTTTTCCTGAGTGAAGTTGATCCTAGGGAAACGGTCAAGACATTCTTCTGGACACCAGCCTTCTTCCAGTCGTGGTCTGACCACTGTCAGGGAGAGATCAGAACAATTTCTGTCTGACTTCTCTATTTGGCTGGGGTCTTTTATACCGGACTAGAGCTTTCGCTAGTCCCCCATATTGGATGAATTAACTAGGTGTTCCCACCTAGTGGTACTGTTTCTCTAGTTCCCCTATTTTAGGAGTCAACGGCCGGCTGGTGCACTTTGCCACCTTACTGGAGTACGGTTACGAGCAGGTCGATCGTGGTCGTTGTTCTGGCCACCCATGAGTTGTCGAATTGTTTTTGCTGTTTTGCCCTTATCAATCGGAGTGTGGTTAGTCATTATTTATATTTTTAATTCACTTTAAAACTCTTCGGATTTTTTAACAATTCTTCTAATTTATCATGATATTGCATGGCTAGTACCAACTCATCTTTACACATTGCAAACGGAACAAAAAGGTTTCCAAGCCTCCTTTAAGATCTTCCATATTTCGCCAAGGCTTAAATAAAATTAAGAGACCATAGTAATAACTTTCGGGTTGCATTTTCTGGTTTATAATGATTTTACAAACATGGCCGCTTTCGTTTGCGTATGTTACCACTTTCATATGGATATGATATTATATTCTTTCGCTTTTCTTTAACTACCAACAAATCTTGAAAAATCAAATCTTTTGGTCGATTAGGATATCGAACGTCGACCGAGTTGGCGAAAAAATATATCTGTGTCATTGTCATTTATATTATTTAATTAAGTTCTTAATTTTACTCTTCGACTTTTCTCTTGCCGTATATTAATCATGTTTTCAAAGAAATCTCAAAAGTCATCAGTTGCAAATTACTTTTCTGCTTTTTTTTTATATTTACTTACGTATGTGCTTAAAGATCCGATTTTTTCTCCAATAAATCGAATATCCATATTTCTCACCAAGCTAGTAAAACGGGAGCATTGTAATCGTTAATATGTTTTTCCGATTCATTTCTTTGCAATCATACAATCTAGTCCTTATTAATTTTCGACGGCCAATGATGGAATTTGCAACGTTATTCGTGACTAAACAATCTGAGGGACCCTCCGGATCTGGGGGACTTCCTGAATCTGGGAGACTCTCCGGAGTACTGTCACAAGATGATGAGTTTGAGTCTTTTACAATATGGCAGCTCCATTAAACATTGTGTTGTCCTTATAAATAAAAGTTGATCAGAACATTTCAAAATCGTAATAATTCATATTATTCGTTGATAAGATATGTAGAAGACAGAGGGAAGCGATTCAGCGCTGAGATCTCTGAAACTGCAAGAGCTAGAAAATTGGGATTTTTCAGAATTGGGAATTTTTTGGTTTATGAGTTACGGGTATGCAGAATTATTTATTTTTATTTCCTTCTCTTTCTATTTTTAACTGTTTAATATTTAGTTATTAATTAATTTATTAATTTATTTATTTATTTATTTTTTTATTTATTTATTTATTTATTTATTTATTTGTTTATATATTTATTTGTTTTTGTATTTATTTCTGTATTTCCCTGTGTTTTATTAATATATGAATTTTTTATACCCTTGCAGAGGGTATATTGATTTCAGTCAGAAGTTTGCAACGCAGTGAAGGAGACGTTTCCGAACCCATAAAGTATATATATTCTTGATCAGCATGACTAGACGAGTCGACCTAGCTATGTCCGTCTGACCGTCCGTTTCTACGCAGACTAGTCTCTCAGTTTTAAAGCTATCGGGTTGAAACTTTCCCAAAAGTCGTATATCTTTTGCAGGTAGTATATAAGACGGAAACAGCCGGATCGGACAACTATATCTTATAGCTCCCATAGGAATATTCGGAAAAAAATTTAAAAAAATTATATCTTTGTTGTTTTTATACCTGTTGCTCGTAGAGTAAAAGGGTATACTAGATTCGTCGGAAAGTATGTAACAGGCAGAAGGAAGCGTTTCCGACCCCATAAAGTATATATATTCTTGATCAGGATCACTAGCCGAGTCGATGTAGCCGTGTCCGTCTGTCCGTCTGTCTGTCCGTCCGGATGAACGCTGAGCTTCTTACGCAGCGAAAGTTTGTTTCAGTAGAGTGCCACGCCCACTCTAACGCCCACAAACCGCCCAAAACTGTGGCTCCTACAGTTTTGATGCTAGAATAAAAATTTTAACTGAAATGTAATGTTCTCATCAATACCTATCGATTGATCCAAAACAAAATTTGCCACGCCCACTCTAACTGCGTCACTTTATTTTTGCGAGAGTCTTGATCAATTGCGTCGCCGTTTGATAGAGTATGATCAAATCCATTTATCACTGCCAAGTTCTTACGCTTGTCGTGGAACTTCGAGCGTTCATGATATAGAATGCTACAATTGTCGTCAGCCCGGACATATGATAAAGGATTGCAACAAGCCCATACGTCCACCGAATAGCTGCTTTACTTGTCGAGGCGTCGATTATCAATTCCGTAGCTGCCCGAAACGTGTGACTAGAAGACTGCAGCAGACAGTAGCGAGTGTGGAAGATTAACAAGCTGTTGCTGACATAATTGGTAAACATTCAGTAAGTTGTAATATAAATGAACTTAGATGCACAGAATTTATAGTAATTAATGTTCTTTTTGATACCGGTAGCCCGGTTAGCTTCGTAAGCAAAACAAATTTTCCAAAAGATGTTACGTTAGCCAAGCTATTCGAGAGTAAATATAGTGGAATTTATGGAAGAAATATTTTGCTATGCGGCGTAGGTAAATGCTATATTATGTTTAATTTGAAAGTTTATGAAATTTAAGCTTTTGTTGTTCACGATGATGTATTACCTGTTGTTATGATTCTTGGCAGAAACGCTATTGACGCTTTAGAATTACAATTAATCCAAAGAAACTCAGACTATGAAAAAATGTCAGTACTTGATAATAAAAAATTTGGTTTAACTACTTCTTGTGCATCTCTGTACCGAGAATACCCAAAGTGAGCAGTGGATAAATGAATAAGTACGAAATTAGCTGAACCTGTTTGCAAGATGAGTATAAAACTGATAAGTGATAGTCCTATTAGACAGCTATCATATTTTGAACGAGATAAAGTTTCGAAAACAATTGAAGAGTTGTTACACGATAACATAATACGTCCGAGTAATTTACCATTTGCTTCCCAATTGTATTTGTTAAAATAAAAACCGGTGAAATCAGATTTTGTGTTGAGCCTTAATAATTGCACAGTTCATGATAATTTTCCTTTGCCTTTAATAGAAGATTGTCTTGAGTATTTAGAGGGAAGAAATTGTTTTTCGGTTATTGATTTAAAAAGTGGGTACCATCAAGTCGGTGTTGAAGAAAGTTCTATAAAGTACACGTCGGCGATTGGTATATCTCAGTGTATAAGGAATGCTAGTTTCTTGTGTCCTCTCTTGTGTCACCTTATGTCCTGCATTTTTGCAATATCATGCATGGATTCGTGGATTTTGTCATGTCCTTTTTTAAGAGGAAGCGTTTTAGCGAGGCGTCAGAGTTGTGGCGCTGTCGCCGTGTGTGGTTCGCAGGAACAGTATAGGCAGTTACAAGTACGAATAGTCACTCTCGGTAAATCGACGCCCGAGTTCAAACCGAAACGCACTCCGCTCTAATGGAACCCGAACGTAGTTCGACATCAGAAGTGGGATTCAAACCCCCGCCTACAACAATGGACTCAAGAAACAACAACATCACCTTTCAAATGACAAGGAGCGACATGTCAGACACGATGAACATCGACGTGAAAAATCAAATACAATATACAATAACCGGGAAAAACGAGTGGAGCAGTAGAGCGTTTCAGTACCTAAAGGAAGCATGAACCACAGAGGACACATTTTTGAAGTCACCATTAATTCCGGAGCGGAATGCTCACTGATGAAAGAAAAGCTAAGTGCTAAGTTTTCTGGTAAACGATTAAATAATATTGATATGTTAAAAGGCATATGCAGTAATGGAATATGTAGTACTGTACAAGTTTTAAGTAACGTTAAGATTAATGACAATTTTATTGAGATT
The DNA here is from genome assembly GCF_043229965.1 of Drosophila suzukii. NCBI lineage: Eukaryota > Metazoa > Arthropoda > Insecta > Diptera > Drosophilidae > Drosophila > Drosophila suzukii. Next base: position 15,279,197 of record NW_027255896.1, on the reverse strand, counting down.
TTGTTTCATGTAATAGGCGATGATCACATGCAAAACGATATCGTCATTGGGCATGAAATACTTAAGCAGGGTTTTGATATTGTCATTTCATCCAACAAATTTACAATTTCAAGAGCCAAAATAATTAATTTGTGTACCGGTTCTGAGCCAGCCGATATTTATACCGAACTTGTCGAAGAAATTGTTATGTTATGTTAAAAGGCATATGCAGTAATGGAATATGTAGTACTGTACAAGTTTTAAGTAACGTTAAGATTAATGACAATTTTATTGAGTTTTTGTTTCATGTAATAGGCGATGATCACATGCAAAACGATATCGTCATTGGGCATGAAATACTTAAGCAGGGTTTTGATATTGTCATTTCATCCAACAAATTTACAATTTCAAGAGCCAAAATAATTAATTTGTGTACCGGTTCTGAGCCAGCCGATATTTATACCGAACTTGTCGAAGAAAATAAAATAAAACTTAATTCATTGTTAGCAAAGTACTCAGATTGTTTTACAAAAGGCATTCCATGGCGAAATGAAAATTAGATTGTTTGATCCAAGAAAAACAGTTCAAAGAAGGCCATACCGATTAAGTCCATGCGAGCGAGATTTAGTTCGAGAGAAAATTGAGGAGCTGTTGAGGTGTAATATAATAAGACCGAGCTGTTCACCTTGTGCAAGCCCTATATTGTTGATAAAGAAGAAAAATGGATCGGATAGACTCTGCGTTGACTATAGAGAGCTAAATTCAAACACACCCGTTGCCACTCATTTTACAAGCTTAGATATGGCCAGTGGATACTACCAAATTCCTTAGCATGCGGATTCTATTGAGTACACAGCGTTTGTGACTCAAGATGGCCAGTATGAGTTTCTGTCTATGCCATTCGGGCTTAAAAACGCGCCTTCTGTTTTTGAACGCTTAGTAATGCAGGCTCTAGGGGACTTAGCAAATTCTTATGTTATCGTCTATATGGATGATATCATGATAACTGCCACAACACAATGCGACGCGTTTAAAAGATTAGAAACTGTTTTAAATGTTTTGAATAAGGCTGGGTTTTCATTCAATATTACAAAGTGTTCTTTCCTGAAAACATTGGTTCAATATTTAGGCTACAGTGTTAGTGCTGGTGAAATTCGTCCCAAACCTCAGAAAATTGTAGCTTTAACTGTCCTGCCGCCTCCACAGTCTGTAACAGCACTTAGAGAATTTATTGGATTAGCATCGTATTTTCGGCAGTTTATAAAGGGCTTTTCACAGTTGATGAAACCGTTATATTTCTTAACTTCAGACAAAAATAAATTTATTTGGAAAGCAGAACATGAACAGATACGGAAACAAGGTATTTCTATACTTACCGATGAGTCCTTGTTATTTTTGACCCAATTTATCCAATTGAATTATATACAGATGCAAGTGGCAATGGTTACGGTGCAATTTTATTACACAAAATTAATAACAAACCATAGGTAATAGAATACTATAGCAAAACTACTTCACCGCAGAGTCAAGATATCACTCGTATGAGTTGAAAACTTTAGTGGTTGTAAAGTCAATTAAACATTTTTGACATTAATTGTTGGGCAGGAACTTTACTGTTTATACCGACTGTAACTCATTGAAGGCGTCAAGAACTAAACAAGATCTGACTCCTAGAGCACAGCGTTGGTGGGCTTTCTTACAGTCATTTACATTCGATATTCAGTATAGAGAAGGGAAAAGGATGTTGTTGACTTTTTGTCGAGAAATCCTATCTCACCAGGCACTACTTTTGCTCCAAAGGTAATTGAGGAGAAGAGAGTTAACTTGGCCGAAATTTCAAATAATTGGCTCATTGCTGAACAGCGTCGAGACCCAGACCAGATTATTCTCTTCATGAAGATATTGCGAAAAAATATGAACTAAGGGCACAGGTTCTTCACCGAAAAATACAGAGGAATGGCAGAACCCGTTGTTTACCGGTGGTGCCCCGTGCTTTCAGATGGTCCGTTATAAACCAAGTTCATGAGTCGATAATGCATTTATGTTTCGAAAACACACTGGATAAAGTTTACGATTTTTACTGGTTTGACAATATGTTAAAATACGTAAAAAAATTTGTTGACAACTGCATCACTTGCAAAATGTCTAAATCAACCTGAGGAAAAATTCAGGCTGAACTGCATCCAAGCCCAAAAGTAAATATTCCTTGGCACACAATCCACATCGACATAACAGGGAATTTAAGCGGCAAGAGTGACCAGAAGGAGTATGTTATTGTTCAAGTTGACGCGCTTACCAAATAGGTCTATCTTAGTCATACCCTTAAATTGGACAGTGAGAGTTGCATAAAGGCTGTCAAGTCCGCTGTTTCGTTGTTTGGAGTACCAAACCAAATAATAGCTGACCAGGGAAGGTGTTTTACTAGAGCAAAGTTTAGTGCATTTTGTTCAGATCACAAAATAAACTTGCACTTGATTGCCACCGGTGCTAGTAGAGCCAATGGCCAAGTGGAACGAACAATGAGCACGTTGAAAAATATGTTACCGGCGGCTGAAACTGGAACACATCCTGTGCTAGGAGAGGTGCAGCTAGCAATTAATTGTACATCTAATCGTGTGACGAAGACAAGTCCTCTGGAAATGTTATTGGGAAAAGTAGCACGGCCATTAGGTTTACTTCCACCTAAGTACACAGAAAATGAAAGTGTAGATCTATCGAACGTTAGAGCACAAGCTGAAAAAAATGTTTTAGTTACTGCAGTGTATGATAAAGAACGGATTGATAAAAGTAAGGCGAAAGTACGTAGACACAATGTTGGAGATTTTGTACTACTTAAAAACGAGGAAAGGCATCAAACCAAGCTGAGTCCAACATGCAAGAGCCTTTTGAAATAACACAGGTTCTAGAGGGTGACAGGTACATTTTAAAGTCATTAACTAGTAAACGAACTTATAAGTATGCTCACGAAGATTTAAGAATTTTACCAGATTGGGAAGTTCCCGAGGAGCTTAATGTGTGTAATGACTATAATAATGTTGAGACCGAAAATAAAAATATTTAGAATGTTGAAGATGCTGAAGAAAGTGAAGTGGCAAAAAGATGTAGTACTGCTGGCCAAAAGGAAATGGCAGAGTACAGAAATGAAAGCACAAATAAGCAAAAGTGCAGAACAAATGTTTGCTTTGATCATGGCGTGTGGTGCATTAGATATGAGAATGGATGAACTGAGTAAAAGAATTGGTCTAAAAATAAGTTTGTTTTTGTGAGATTGAAACATAATTCTTGAAAACCTGATTTGAAAATGAAAACCAAACAGAATGATAAAGTTTATGTTAAGAAGGTCTGACTGTTTTGTGAAATTAGTCATTAATGAGTTAACATAAATTAAGAAATTTCTGCACAAGTGCAGAACAAACTAATGTTTGTTTTGTGGTGCATTAGATGTGGTGCATTAGATATGAGAATGGATGAACTGAGTAAAAGAATTGGTTTAAAAATAAGTTT